>NC_068440.1:27548040-27588040 GCF_023373465.1 Oncorhynchus keta | reverse complement strand
GACATTTGCTCAGTACATTGTTTTCATTGAGGAAATGTACGAGTCTGCTGTTAATAATAATGCAGAGGATTTTCCCAAGGTTACTGTTGACACATATTCCACGGTAGTTATTGGGGTCAAATTTGTCTCCACTTTTGTGGATTGGGGTGATCAGTCCTTGGTTCCAAATATTGGGGAAGATGCCAGAGCTAAGTATGATGTTAAAGAGTTTTAGTATAGCCAATTGGAATTTGTTGTCTGTATATTTGATCATTTCATTGAGGATACCATCGACACCACAGGCCTTTTTGGGTTGGAGGGTTTTTATTTTGTCCTGTAACTCATTCAATGTAATTGGAGAATCCAGTGGGTTCTGGTAGTCTTTAACAGTTGATTCTAAGATTTGTATTTGATCATGTATATGTTTTTGCCCTGTATTCTTTGTTATAGAGCCAAAAAGATTGGAGAAGTGGTTTACCCATACATCTCCATTTTGGATAGATAATTCTTTGTGTTGTTTGTTTAGTGTTTTCCAATTTTCCCAGAAGTGGTTAGAGTCTATGGATTCTTCAATTACATTGAGCTGATTTCTGACATGCTGTTCCTTCTTTTTCCGTAGTGTATTTCTGTATTGTTTTAGTGATTCACCATAGTGAAGGCGTAGACACAGGTTTTCCGGGTCTCTATGTTTTTGGTTGGACAGGTTTCTCAATTTCTTTCTTAGATTTTTGCATTCTTCATCAAACCATTTGTCATTATTGTTAATTTTCTTCGGTTTTCTATTTGAGATTTTTAGATTTGATAGGGAAGCTGAGAGGTCAAATATACTGTTAAGATTTTCTACTGCCAAGTTTACACCTTCACTATTACAGTGGAACGTTTTACCCAGGAAATTGTCTAAAAGGGATTGAATTTGTTGTTGCCTAATTGTTTTTGGTAGGTTTCCAAACTGCATTCCTTCCATCTATAGCATTTCTTAATGTTACTCAGTTCCTTTGGCTTTGATGCCTCATGATTGAGTATTGCTCTGTTTAAGTAGACTGTGATTTTGCTGTGGTCTGATAGGGGTGTCAGTGGGCTGACTGTGAACGCTCTGAGAGATTCTGGGTTGAGGTCAGTGATAAAGTAGTCTACAGTACTACTGCCAAGAGATGAGCTATAGGTGTACCTACCATAGGAGTCCCCTCGAAGCCTACCGTTGACTATGTACATACCCAGCGTGCGACAGAGCTGCAGGAGTTGTGACCCGTTTTTGTTGGTTATGTTGTCATAGTTGTGCCTAGGGGGGCATATGTGGGAGGGGATGCTGTCACCTCCAGGCAGATGTTTGTCCCCCTGTGTGCTGAGGGTGTCAGGTTCTTGTCCGGTTCTGGCATTTAGGTCGCCACAGACTAGTACATGTCCCTGGGCCTGGAAATGATTGATTTCGCCCTCCAGGATGGAGAAGCTGTCTTCATTAAAATATGGGGATTCTAGTGGGGGGATATAGGTAGCACACAGGAGGACATTTTTCTCTGTTAGGATCATTTCCTTTTGAATTTCTAGCCAAATGTAGAATGTTCCTGTTTTGATTAATTTAATGGAGTGAGTTAGGTCTGCTCTATACCAAATTAGCATACCCCCTGAGTCCCTTCCCTGTTTCACACCTGGTAGTTTGGTGGATGGGACTACCAGCTCTCTGTAACCTAGAGGGCAACCAGTGGGTCTGTCTCCTCTATACCAGGTTTCTTGCAGGATGACAATGTCTGTGTTACCGATTTCTTTGGTGAAGTCCGGGTTTCTGCTCTTTAGGCCAAAGGCAGATGACCTCAGGCCTTGGATATTCCAGGATAATATAGTGAAGGCTTTTGTTCCATAGAGTGTCCAATGTTGTTGGTCGTGGTTTGGCCTCAGGCCAGTAAGTGTGAGCAGAGCCTGCTGAGCATCTGGTACATGCCATTGGCTTGGGCGAGTGTGAGAGTGGGGGTTGGGACTGTTTGCCCGCTCACTACCTGGGCGTATGTGTGGCTTCCATGTTGAGGCCCTCTTTGCGGGGGTGGGGTGCATGGGGTGGGCAGGAGTGGCATAGGTCTGATCTGAGGGGGCCTAAATGGGGTGTGGACATGGTTGATGTGGGGGTGTTGATTGGTTGGGGTGGGGGTGTGGATGTGTCTGGGTGTGCTGTGGTCTGGATGTAATTCCTCTTGGCGTGGGTCCTCTATGTGTAGGTCCAGGGGGGGTCCTGCAAGTCTGGGAGGGTGTCTCGCTGGTCTGGGTGGGGTGTCTATTGATCTGTTGCTCCTGTGTGAAGTGTTGGGGATACGTTTGAGAGCGATGTCCTTTAGAGTCCTGGCAAAGGTGGGCACTGCTGCCTTGTAGAGGTGGACCTGGTCATAGAGGCTGTTCAAGTCCAGGGTGGAGTGGTGGGCCAGGAAAACATTTGGTTTTGAGGCACAGTCACGGGAAATACTTGCGTTTACCCGCTGTATTGTGGCAGGGTGGAAGTCTTTTTGTGGTAGCAGGGTGGAGATAACCACTTGTGCGTTGGGGAAAGTAGAAGAAGCCTTTTCAATCACTCCCTTCAGTGCTGTGGCCACCCTTTCCTGCTGTGCTCTCAGGTCGTTTGTGCCTGTGTGTATTATTATGTGGCTGGGTGAAACTAGTTGGTCCTCAGACAGAAGGTCGAGGGCACGCTGGGTGTTTGGACACCAGAGCTTAGACACACTATGTTTGGGAAAAAGTTTTTTTTCTTCTATATATTTACCATTTGAGTCCATAAGTAGTACAATCTGTGTCTTGTGTTTGTCCTCAGTGGGTGTGAGGGGGTTGTCAGAAGGGCTATCAGGGTGGCTGACAGGGGGGGTGCTCAGAGGGGGTGAGAGCCGCTGGGCTTGTGGTTCTTCATTTGTCTGTTCTGCTGTGATGTCGTCTCTATGGTCAGGGTCTGGTGTGGACTGTTCTGCTGTGGTGTCGAGACTTTTTGTCAGGTGCTGAGGTGGGCTGTTCTGCTGGCTTCTCTGTGGGGGTGGCCACCTCTCTAGTGGGTTGTTCTCTGTCACACGCCGTCCCCTCAACCTCTCCTCCGTCCCCTCACCCTCTCCTCCATCCCCCTCAACCTCTCCTCCACCAGCAGTATGATCCTCTCCTCTAATGCTCTGTTCTTCTCCTGATTCTGCTCTTTCTCCTGTTGAAGTTGTCTCACCACAGTCCAGAGTGCAGATATATCTCTGTCCACCTCCAGCTCTCCGGGTCTGGTTAAGGGGGTGTTGTTGTGCTGGACTGTTGTCTGGGTCTGTGCTGACTGAAGTGTAATCACCTGCTGTTCCAGCTCCACCTGCCTTATCTCCAGCTGGGTGAATTTGTCCTTCATTTCAATGAGGGAGTGGTAGTCTGTGCTGGGAGGTTGACTCTCCGCTGGGGGTTGCTTGTCTGTGGTGTTACGTAATGAAGAGGTCTGGTCTGACCCGCTCGGGGTGGGGGTATCTTTATCAAGGAAGAGCTTCTCCTGTTGGGCTAATTCTTTGATTAGGTGAAAGTCCAGCTGAAACTGTTTGGGGTTACTCTGTACCATTACTGTTCCGGACTTATAGATATTTATATTACTTGACTCAGAGTCCTCGTTATCAAGTATTCTGAGTTTCCACCCCTCGTTAACCCCCGCTCTCTTAACAGAGGGGTAGTGTGCTAATATAGCACTGTGCCATGCCAGGGGATGGTTTGTGTGGAAGATAAGGTTGCTGATGTTCCCATTTTTGTAATAGTCAGCAAAAAGTGTCTCTTGATTTTCCATAAGGAGCTTCATTTTGTAATCTTTTCTTGCCTTATCATTCTTTACATGCAAAGGGTACTGTATTTTAATTACCTCTAAAACAGCGGGAGGGAGCTTCTAAGGCCTCTCCATTTGGTTGGGGTAGACTGTGTGACTCTCCTGCCATTGTTGGGCTAATGGGCTTTGACACCTCTCACTTGACACGTCAGTGCTAGTTGAAGCTGTATCAATCAGGCTTGGCAGAATTATGTTAGAATTCAGTCCTTATAAAGTAATGTTGTGTATTTTTCTTCTTGGCTTTTGGAAATAAGATATAGTTTCAGACTAAACATTACTCACTCAGTTCCAGGTTGGATGGTGTTTTCAGGTTTCTGTTGTTTTCCAGAGAATTTGCTGTATAGAGTAAAAATCCTTGGTAGTTGTGAACCTTCCAGGTTATTCCGTAATTCCGTCCAAAATCAGGTTGTAGGTTTTAAGTTTTGATTTGAAGTAGGGGTTATGTTGTGGAGGGTAGAATCCAGTATGTGTTCCAGACAAAAAATCCAAGTTTATCTAACTCTTAATCTATCTTTTTTTAAAGAAAATGCTGAAAAATGCAGGAGCTCATCTGATCCTGACCTCTGCGCTCTCTGGCTCTGAATGTCCTTGAGTGGCCCAGTCGGAGCCCAGACTTGTACCCGATCGAATATCTCTGGAGAGACCTAAAAATAGCAGTGCAGCGACGCTCACCATCCAACCTGACAGAGCTTAAGAGTTTCTACAGAAAAGAATGGGAGAAACTCCCCAAATACAGGTGTGCCAAGCTTGAGACACAAGGCTGTAATCGTTGCCAAAGGTGCTTAAAGGCCAAAGTACTGATTAAAGGGTCTGAATACTTATGTAAAGGTGATATTTAATTGTAGTTGCTTGTAGTTGATCAACCAAACCGTTTTGTTAAATATTTTGTTTAGTTTTTCTTGTTATTTGTCTCATTATCCAGAATGAGATCGTGATGTTATATGAGTTTGTTGGGAGTGTTTTGGAGCATTTCATACTTTAGACACATGTTCATAGTGTATTGTAGTCAATGGCAAGTGATGTCTCAGCAAAGTGTGACAACCAATTTTCTCTGTAACACAACCAAATATACAGTGCCTTGCGAAAGTATTCGCCCCCCTTGAACTTTGCGACCCTTTGCCACATTTCAGGCTTCAAACATAAATATATAAAACTGTATTTCTTTGTGAAGAATCAACAACAAGTGGGACACAATCATGAAGTGGAACGACATTTATTGGATATTTCAAACTTTTTTAACAAATCAAAAACTGAAAAATTGGGCGTGCAAAATTATTCAGCCCCTTTACTTTCAGTGCAGCAAACTCTCTCCAGAAGTTCAGTGAAGATCTCTGAATGATCCAATGTTGACCTAAATGACTAATGATGATAAATACAATCCACCTGTGTGTAATCAAGTCTCCGTATAAATGCACCTGCACTGTGATAGTCTCAGAGGTTCGTTAAAAGCACAGAGAGCATCATGAAGAACAAGGAACACACCAGGCAGGTCTGAGATACTGTTGTGAAGAAGTTTAAATCCGGATTTGGATACAAAAAGATTTCCCAAGCTTTAAACATCCCAAGGAGCACTGTGCAAGCGATAATATTGAAATGGAAGGAGTATCAGACCACTGCAAATCTACCAAGACCTGGCCGTCCCTCTAAACTTTCAGCTCATACAAGGAGAAGACTGATCAGAGATGCAGCCAAGAGGCCCATGATCACTCTGGATGAACTGCAGAGATCTACAGCTGAGGTGGGAGACTCTGTCCATAGGACAACAATCAGTCGCATATTGCACAAATCTGGCCTTTATGGAAGAGTGGCAAGAAGAAAGCCATTTCTTAAAGATATCCATAAAAAGTGTTCTTTAAAGTTTGCCACAAGCCACCTGGGAGACACACCAAACATGTGGAAGAAGGTGTTCTGGTCAGATGAAACCAAAATTGAACTTTTTGTCAACAATGTAAAACGTTATGTTTGGCGTAAAAGCAACACAGCTCATCACCCTGAACACACCATCCCCACTGTCAAACATGGTGGTGGCAGCATCATGGTTTGGGCCTGCTTTTCTTCAGCAGGGACAGGGAAGATGGTTAAAATTGATGGGAAGATGGATGGAGCCAAATACAGGACCATTCTGGAAGAAAACCTGATGGAGTCTGCAAAAGACCTGAGACTGGGACGGAGATGTGTCTTCCAACAAGACAATGATCCAAAACATAAAGCAAAATCTACAATGGAATGGTTCAAAAATAAACATATCCAGGTGTTAGAATGGCCAAGTCAAAGTCCAGACCTGAATCCAATCGAGAATCTGTGGAAAGAACTGAAAACTGCTGTTCACAAATGCTCTCCATCCAACCTCACTGAGCTCGAGCTGTTTTGCAAGGAGGAATGGGAAAAAAATTCAGTCTCTCGATGTGCAAAACTGATAGAGACATACCCCAAGCTACTTACAGCTGTAATCGCAGCAAAAGGTGGCGCTACAAAGTATTAACTTAAGGGGGCTGAATAATTTTGCACACCCAATTTTTCAGTTTTTGATTTGTTAAAAAAGTTTGAAATATCCAATAAATGTCGTTCCACTTCATGATTGTGTCCCACTTGTTGTTGATTCTTCACAAAAAAATACAGTTTTATATCTTTATGTTTGAAGCCTGAAATGTGGCAAAAGGTTGCAAAGTTCAATTGGGCCGAATACTTTCGCAAAGGGCACTGTATATATAAAATCCTGTTTGGGGGATCAACTACAAGCACAGAAAGAGTAAGGCCACATATAAAAATGGGTCAACTTCCCTTTTAATTGGTTTCTATACAGACAGATATTCAGGGAAACAAAGTCACATTGATGAGTCAAGTCACAGGTCGGGAATAAGCCTAGTCTACCAATGCCACGTTCAAAACAACTGGGGTCAAATCATGACGCCAGTGACCTTCAGGTCGGAAAGTCAAAGCTCTAGAAAGAGGCACTCGTTCTGGAGTTGGATGAGCGTTCAAAGGGAATTTTCCCCAGTCGGAGCAAGTTCTTCCCCCCGAGTTCTCAGTTGTTTTGAACACACTGAAGTCAGAGATTTCAGAGTTCTCAGTTGTTTTGAACACACTGAAGTCAGAGATTTCAGAGTTCTCAGTTGTTTTGAACACACTGAAGTCAGAGATTTCAGAGTTCTCAGTTGTTTTGAACACACTGAAGTCAGAGATTTCAGAGTTCTCAGTTGTTTTTAACACACTGAAGTCAGAGATTTCAGAGTTCCCAGTTGTTTTGAACGCAGCATAAGCGACATGCGAGTGAAGAGCAAAATCATCCACTTGTTAAACTATATAACATGCTGTCAAAACGTTCTGATCAGTGTTTAACCTCTTCAGTTGACCCTCTACTTTTTCGAACATTCTGTTAAAAATCGCGCAACATTTCAGCGCCCTGCTACTCAGGCCAGGAATATAGTATATGCATATGATTAGTATGTGTGGATAGAAAACACTCAGACGTTTATAAAACTGGTTAAATCACGGCTGTGACTATAACAGAACGTGCGTTTCATCGAAAAGTGCAGGAAAATCTGATCATTGAAAATGGAAATAAATATCCTTGCGCTACTTCCAGGAATTGTTCAAAGTGAACCGAATTACATGAGGCCGAGGTTGCAGTGCCTACAGCTTCCACACGATGTCTAGAGTCTTGTCATTTGATTCAGCTTTGATTCTTGGTCAAACCGAATCAAGGGAACCGATTCCCTCCGGTCTCCGACCGGATGTTTTGGTCGAGCTCTCTCCAGACATTTTTTCGAGACGGACAGCTATAGAATTTACATCGCCTCCTGATGAATTTTATCGCTTATTAACGTGTACTAATACCTAAAGTTGCATTTACAAAAGTATTTCAAAGTGTTTTGTGAAAGTTTATTGTCGACTTTTTGAATTTAAAAAAATGACGTTACGTTATGAAACGCTATTTTTTTCCGTTTATCACACAGTCTTCATAGATCGATATCTAGGCTATATATGGACCGATTTAATCGAAAAAAAGACCCAATAGTGATTATGGGACATCTAGGAGTGCCAAGAAAGAAGATGGTCAAAGGTAATGAATGTTTTATATTTTATTTGTGCGGTTTGTGTAGCGACGACTATGCTAATTATTTTGTTTACGTCCCCTGCGGGTCTTTTGGGGTGTTACATGCTATCAGATTATAGCTTCTCATGCTTTCGCCGAAAAGCATTTTAAAAATCTGACTTGTTGCCTGGATTCACAACGAGTGTAGCTTTAATTCAATACCCTGCATGTGTATTTTAATGAACGTTTGAGTTTTAACTAATACTATTAGCATTTAGCGTAGCACATTTGCATTTCCAGAGCTCTAGATGGGACGCCTGCGTGCCAGGTAGGAGCAAGAGGTTAATAATGAGCTAGTAACTTTCGGTTACTAGTCCAACGCTCTAACCACTAGGTTACCCTGCCGCCCCAGGGTGCAGAGTGCATGTTTAGATTTTTGACCTAGCACTACACATCTGATTTAAATAATGAATTCATCATCAAGATTTGATCATGTGAATCAGCTGTGCAAAAAACGAAACGTGGACCAAGGGAGGCCCCAGGGCCGAGTTTGGGAAGACCCTGGCTTAAGAAAACAGTACATGTGGTGGGTGAAGTCACATGCATTGCAAAGTTAAGAACTGCCAGGAGGATAGTCGCTACCTATCAACGATCAAGAACATTGGGGTGTAGTGCGCGCCAATTCTGCCTCAGCATTACGGCTACATTTCATACCAAGCCGTAGGCAGCACTTCACCGCAGTCATCACTAGGTCGGTTCGCGGAAATAGAAGTTTAGGCTTTGATACCAGCAACACTTTTCAGATATAAAGAAAAGGTGGAAAAATGTTGCCGCGATGTTACAGTTGGCAAAAAAGCGTATTGGTTTGAAAGGTGTGTATATGGGAACGAAGGAGAAACAGCAGGGAGAGAGAGAGGAAGATACGGAGGGTGTAAGAGAAGACAGATAAGAAGAAGATAAAGAATATAATGAAATGGTTAGAAGGTAAAAACAGGGGACTTTGGAAAGGAAAGAAATATGGTAAAGATGGGACAGAGGAGAGGCAGAAATAGAACGTGGGATACAAGAGAACAAGCTAAAGTAAATGCACTGACTTTACAAAACATTAAGAACACCTGTTCTTTCCATGACAGACTGACCAGGTGTATCCAGGTGAAAGCTATGAACTCGGCTGTTAAATTCACTTCAAATCAGTGTAGATGAAGGGGAGGAGACAGGTTAAAGAAGGATTGTTAAGGATTGTGTGCCATTCAAAAATGTAAGTGCCTTTGAACGAGGTATGGTAGTAGGTGCCAGGCACACCGTTTTGTGTCAAGAACGGCAACGCTGCTGGGTTTTTCACGCTCAACAGTTTCCCACGTGTATCAAGAATGATCCACCACCAAAAAGACATCCAGCCAACTGTGGGAAGCATTGGAGTCAACATGGCATGGGCTTTCCACAGAGTCCATGCCCTGATGAATTGAGGCTGTTCTGAGGGCAAAAGGGGGGGTGCAATTCAATATTAGGAAGGTGTTCTTAATGTTTGGTTTACTCAGTGTACGTGGAAAAAGGATTGGCAGTGGAGGACAGAAACAGACATAAAAAACAGCAATAAAAGAGGACTAGGTTACAGAACTTAGCAGAGTGTGTGTGTATATGAACTCACGTTGCGTGGCTCCTCGGGGGGGTGCTCCAGTCCGTCGGGGGGGCTCATGCTTCGCGAGGAGGGCTGGATGCAGACCACCTCTCTCTCCCAGCCTGCACCAGGGGTCGGGGGGGTGGCTGGAGGGGCGCATGCACCAGGGGCCTCGGGAGGGGCGGGGCATCTGCTCAGGGGACAGGGCACCGTCTGCCCCGTCTGGAGAAAACACAACAGCCACACAGAAAACAGGAGGTGTCACCACTGAAAACGAGCAGGATCGATGTCTCTTTAGCTGGGAGAGAGGGAGATGTGGCTGGGGTTCAACAGACCTATGGGAGGAGGAGAATGTAACAGGTTGACAGTGAGAGAAGATACAGCGAAAAGAGAAGGGGAGATCGAGAGAGACAGTAAGACAACAAACAACAAAAAAATGTAGAAACCCTTAGACAAACACAGATATTGTAGATTGTAGATAGCTAGAGTGATGTAGAGATGCCTGTTGAGATGACAGCCAAAGAGACAGACAGATAGATGGGGGCAGAGGGTTTCACCTCGAGTATTGTCGGTGGAGTAGGGGTTCCCGTACTGCAATTCTGCAGGTCTCTGGGGTACCAGGGGGGGTGGGGAGGGGTCCTGGGGGTAGGGCAGGGGGTAGCGTAGCAACACAGGCTGTTTGACCTCTGACCCCTGACCCTCAGCCTCCTGCTCCCTCTGTCGGTCCTGACACTGATGCAGCTCCTGGCACGGGGACAAGGAGACGGCCACTGAGAACAACTTCAATAATTTGAAACAAATATCAGCACCGAATAAAACCAGGAAATCCATTTCATTCATACAGCTGGATTTAAAAAAACAATGCAATGGGGCATGGTTTCAGCTTGACATTACTCTACTTTTAAAGTCTGAAAATATTTGACAAACTTACATTTATGAGTGAAATGTCCCTTTAGGCTGGGCCACAATCTTAGATATACAGAAAATGCATGTCTGTATGTATAACTGTAGCTATGTATTTAAGTGATAATGCCACAGAAGCCGTGGTTTGGAGGATATATTGTCATGGGTGTTGTCTTGGGCCAGCAAACTGTGCCAATAGTTTGAGCTCCATTTTTATGGAATGCTCTGCCTACCCATGTGAGAGACGCAAACTCGGTCTCAACCTTTAAGTCTTTACTGAAGACTCAACTCTTCAGTGGGTCATATGATTGAGTGGAGTCTGGCCCAGGAGTGTGAAGGTGAACGGAAAGGCTCTGGAGCAACGAACTACCCTTGCTGTCTATGCCTGGCCTGGTTCCCCTCTTTCCACTGGGATTCTCTGCCTCTAACCCTATTACAGGGGCTGAGTCACTGGCTTACTGGTGCTCTTTCATGCCGTCCCCAGGAGGGGTGCGTCCGAGGTGGTCCTTCCGTAGCTCAGTTGGTAGAGCATGGCGCTTGTAACGCCAGGGTAGTGGGTTCGATCCCCGGGACCACCCATACGTAGAATGTATGCACACATGACTGTAAGTCGCTTTGGATAAAAGCGTCTGCTAAATGGCATATATTACTTGAGTGGGTTGAGTCACTGATGTGATCATCCCGTCTGGGTTGGCGCCCCTCCTTGGGTTGTGCCGTAGCGGAGATCTTTGTGGGCTATACTCGGCCTTGTCTCAGGATGGTAAGTTGGTGGTTGAAGACATCCCTCTAGTGGTGTGGGGGCTGTGCTTTGGCAAAGTGGGTGGGGTTATGTCGTTCCTGTTTGGCCCTGTCCGGGGGTATCATTGGATGGGGCCACAGTGTCTCTTGACCCCTCCTGTCTCAGCCTCCAGTATTTATGCTGCAGTAGTTTGTGTCGGGGGCTAGGGTCAGTTAGTTATATCTGGAGTACTTCTCCTGTCTTATCCGGTGTCCTGTGTGAATTTAAGTATGCTCTCTCTAATTCTCTCTTTCTTTCTCTCTCTCTCTCGGACCTGAGCCCTAGGACCATGCCTCAGGACTACCTGGCATGATGACTCCTTGCTGTCCCCAGTCCACCTGGCCGTGCTGCTGCTCCAGTTTCAACTGTTCTGCCTGTTATTATTATTATTTGACCATGCTGGATATTTATGAACATTTGAACATCTTGGCCATGTTCTGTTATAATCTCCACCCGGCACAGTCAGAAGAGGACTGGCCACCCCTCATAGCCTGGGTCCTCTCTAGGTTTCTTCCTAGGTTTTGGCCTTTCTAGGGTGTTTTTCCTAGCCACCATGCTGCTACACCTGCATTGCTTGCTGTTTGGGGTTTTAGGCTGGGTTTCTGTACAGCACTTTGAGATATCAGCTGATGTACGAAGGACTATATAAATACATTTGATTTGATTTGAATATATCCTCCAAACCAAGGCTTCGAGGGCATTATCACTTTTATCATCATATTAAAATAATGATTGACATATTTTCATTAAAAACTATTTTGATTCATTTACTCATCCTTCCACAAGGATATAGCCCTGAGGTTATATATATATATATATATATATATATATATAGACACCTCTCCTAGATCTGAAATACCCTTTCCTATACCTAGACACCTCTCCTAGATCTGAAATACCCTTTCCTATACCTAGACACCTCTCCTAGATCTGAAATTACCTTTCCTATACCTAGACACCTCTCCTAGATCTGAAATAACCTTTCCTATACCTAGACACCTCTCCTAGGTCTGAAATACCCTTTCCTATACCTAGACACCTCTCCTAGATCTGAAATACCCTTTCCTATACCTAGACACCTCTCCTAGATCTGAAATACCCTTTCCTATACCTAGACACCTCTCCTAGATCTGAAATACCCTTTCCTATACCTAGACACCTCTCCTAGATCTGAAATACCCTTTCCTATACCGAGACACCTCTCCTAGATCTGAAATACCCTTTCCTATACCTAGACACTTCTCCTAGATCTGAAATACACTTTCCTATACCTAGACACCTCTCCAAGATCTGAAATACCCTTTCCTATACCTAGATACCTCTCCTAGATCTGAAATACCCTTTCCTATACCTAGACACCTCTCCTAGATCTGAAATACCCTTTCCTATACCTAGACACCTCTCCTAGATCTGAAATACCCTTTCCTATACCTAGACACCTCTCCTAGATCTGAAATACCCTTTCCTATACCTAGACACCTCTCCTAGGTCTGAAATACCCTTTCCTATACCTAGACACCTCTCCTAGATCTGAAATACCCTTTCCTATACCTAGACACCTCTCCTAGATCTGAAATACCCTTTCCTATACCTAGACACCTCTCCTAGATCTGAAATACCCTTTCCTATACCTAGACACCTCTCCTAGATCTGAAATACCCTTTCCTATACCTAGACACCTCTCCTAGATCTGAAATACCCTTTCCTATACCGAGACACCTCTCCTAGATCTGAAATACCCTTTCCTATACCTAGACACTTCTCCTAGATCTGAAATACACTTTCCTATACCTAGACACCTCTCCAAGATCTGAAATACCCTTTCCTATACCTAGATACCTCTCCTAGATCTGAAATACCCTTTCCTATACCTAGACACCTCTCCTAGATCTGAAATACCCTTTCCTAGATCTGAAATGATCCATTGGAGCTTATGTACGATTAGGAGCAACTTCAGGGTTTTCTATCATAGAACACCAAACAGTTCTACCTGCAGTTCTATCTGAAGTCAACTGCTAGAATTATCTAGTCTTACTGTGAGAGGTGTCAAACACCAGCCCACATAGCTCTCGCATGCTTGTTGAAGGTGCTCGCCCCCCTCTTCCCTTTCTTTCTCCTTCCCACCTTTTTCTTCCTCCCTCTCTTGATGACTTCATTAGTGCAGGGCTATCCGGTCTAACATTTAAACGAGGGTGACCGCGGGGTGAAACAGACACGAAGGCTGGCATTTCCACCATTTAATGGTTAGTGTACTACGGCAGTACCGTACAGGGATGGGTGTATCATTAGTTGAATCTAGAAATTGGGGCAGAGGGAGGAAGCTATGTTGGGGTATCCAGTGCTTTGGTAGGCTTATAACAGCTAAACACTTGCAGGCTTCAGCAGTAGCTCTATGAAAGCATTTTATACCATCTCAAACATATGACAGCTCATAGGTCCAGTGTCCTGATGTTTTAACAGCTGTGTAAACTGTGTATTTCCTGAGGTCTTATGCTATGACAGCTGTATGAATGTTCATAGTACCTCCTTGAGTTGGTCCTTCTCTCTGAGGGCCTGAGCCAGACTCTCCTTCAGCTCTGTCACCTCTATGGCCCTCTCTGCCATCTGGATCTACACAGAGGAAACAGACCATCAGACAAACATCAGACAAACACTGTACCCATTGGCCACAAGGAACAGAGAACTTAGAGATGTATTCTTTAAGAACCCATTGTAAGTCATCCTGTATATACCGTCCCAGACATAACCTAGTCTAGTGCACTGGGGTAAATATAAATCAAGCAAAGTTTACATGGCTGTGTGTCTGGGTTCTTCTCAAACAACTACAAAGGCAGCTACTCTGCCTGACTCTCTCCGACTCCCCCTCTCCAATTCTCCACCGACTCTCTTCCCAACTCTCCCCTCCCTCCCCCCTCTTCAGCTCCTCCCGACTCTCCTTCCCTTCCTCTCTCCTTCCCGCCTCTCTCCAACTCTCCTTCACTCCCTCCCTCTCTCTCCCGCCGACTCCCTCAGACTCTCCCTCCCTCCCTCCGACTCTCCCTCCCTCCCTCCGACTCTCCCTCCGACTCTCCCTCCCTCCCTCCGACTCTCCCTCCAACCCTCCCTCGTCTGTCTTTTCCCCATTATCTCTTTCTACAGTATCTATCCCTTTCCCTCCTCCTCCATTTCTCTTTCTCTCCCTTGTTCTTGGTGAAGGGGGCTGCAATAGTGCAATTCTCTCCATTCCTCTCCTCCTCCTTTCTGTCATCTCCTCTTAACTCCTCGTATATCCTCCCCTCTTCCCTTCCCCTCCCTTCCCTTCCCCCTCCTCTCCTCCCCAGTGTGTGTGTGATGTAAACAGCTATAAAGCATGTGTATCTGTGTGTCTGGGGCTTGGGGTTATAACTGTGTGTATTTATCTCTATCTGGAGACATTATCGAGAGAGAGACTACTATTTACTGCACAGATAAACACACTCACTCCCAGAGATCAAGCACACACTCACTCCCAGAGATCAAGCACACACTCACTCCCAGAGATCAAGCACACACTCACTCACAGAGACCAAGCACACACTCACTCCCAGAGATCAAGCACACACTCACTCCCAGAGATCAAGCACACACTCACTCCCAGAGATCAAGCACACACTCACTCCCAGAGATCAAGCACACACTCACTCCCAGAGATCAAGCACACACTCACTCCCAGAGATCAAGCACACACTCACTCACAGAGATCAAGCACACACTCACTCCCAGAGATCAAGCACACACTCACTCACAGAGATCAAGCACACACTCACTCACAGAGATCAAGCACACACTCACTCACAGAGATCAAGCACACACTCACTCACAGAGATCAAGCACACACTCACTCACAGAGATCAAGCACACACTCACTCACAGAGATCAAGCACACACTCACTCACAGAGATCAAGCACACACTCACTCCCAGAGATCAAGCACACACTCACTCCCAGAGATCAAGCACACACTCACTCCCAGAGATCAAGCACACACTCACTCCCAGAGATCAAGCACACACTCACTCCCAGAGATCAAGCACACACTCACTCCCAGAGATCAAGCACACTCACAGAGCCAGAAAGGAAGGCATTTCACTGTACTTGTGCATTGAAACTGAAACACACACACACACTCTCACTGAGCGAAAAGTACACACTTAATCATGAGAAACACACACATTCAGTGTAGAGGACCGTGGTGATGAACGGTTAAAGAGTAACAACCAAGCTAACCTCACAGGGCTGACCTAGACACAACCTTATCAACCTGGCAAAGAGACTGGGTGTGTTTGTGTGCCAGAATGTGTGCGCCCATGTGTGTGTACAAATGTGGTTAAATGTGAGCATGATCGTGTGTGTGGATGACTCACCCTGAATCGCTCCTCCTCATTGGCCAGTCTCTGTTTGAGCGTTTCGTTGATAGCACACTGCTCCGCCCACTTCTCCTCCATCCTCGCCAGCTCCTCCTCCACTGAACGAGTCTGCTCTTTCTCTACCTCCTCCACACTCCTCCTCTCATCCACCTCTTCAGCACTCCTCCTCTCATTCTCCACCTCCACCCAACTCTCCATCTTCATGCTCATGAACTCACCTCCTACACTCCTGTCCTTCTTCCTCTCCTCTTCCACACTCCCCTCTTCTTTCCCTTCCTCTCCTCCACTCACTTCCCTCTCGTCCCCATTTCTCCCCTTCCACTCCTTCTCCCCTACTCTCATGGTTTCCATGCCTGAGAATGTATTGGTGTATGTGTGTTCCCTGTCTTTGTAACTGCGGTTAGGGACAGCAGGCCTCTCAGTGTCTCCTCTCAGCACAGCTGCAGCCAGATTGCCTGCAAACACACAGAAGTTAGAGGACTTAGTATTAAAGTGAAAAGTGTGAGTGTGTGTGTGTGTGTGTGTGTGTGTGTGTGTGTGTGTGTGTGTGTGTGTGTGTGTGTGTGTGTGTGTGTGTGTGTGTGTGTGTGTGTCAGTACCTGCTGTAGGTGACTCTGGACTGGGTGTCAGTGGCTCCTGTGTCGTCTCAGTAGCAGCGTTTCTCTTTGACTCCTACAGACATAAAGGGGAAATAAGTTGAGGAAGCCATTTCAGACCATTGAGATGTACCCCAATGATAAACTCCCAGTCATTAGATATAATGTTTCTGTTGCTGAATCAGGCTGGGGACATAGGAGACGGCTTTGCTGCTTATGAAATGGCACCCTATTCACTAACATTCACTACTTTTGACCAGAGCCCTAAGGGCCCTTATGAAATGTAGTGCACTATATAGGGAAGAGAGCCATATGGGCCCTGGTCAAAAGTAGTGCACTATATAGGGAACATATATGTATGGGCACTGGTCAAAAGTAGTGGACTATATATGGAAGCAACCTGTCAGTGGCCTTGGGTGTGTGCCACTAGATGGCGCTATGGTGTGGTGTAATACAGTACTGCAGACAGACAGACTCACCCCCTGGGCCTCGCTGAGCTTGGCCACCTGCCTGCGGAGTCGCTGACACTCCCTGTACTTCTCCTTGTAGTGCTCAGCGGCCATGTGGAGACGCAGCTTCAGCTCCTCCACTTCTCTCTGTAGCTCAGCCTCCGCCTCAGACACCACACACCCCCCCTCACTGGAGGTCCCCACACCCTGAGAAAGAGGGAGGGGGAGTAGTTCAACACAAATAAATCATTCAATACTGGAATTCTGTTAGTAAATTTGTCTGCAGCACACAGCAGTTGTACATTCCTCTTACATTTCTATTCTTAAAAACTAAGAAAGATCCATCTGTGGATATCTATGGTCTCCTTACCACTTCCTGTTGGGAGGTGGTCCTCATGCGGTCCAGCTGCGTCTCCATTCGCCGGCACTCGGCCTGGGCATCGGCCAGGCTGGCGCGGAGGGCGTCGACCTCCAGGCGGGCGCGGTACAGCTCGGTCATGGTGCGGTCGCGGGCACTCGCTGAGTCGCGGAGCTCTGACACCAACATGGCGGCCTGCTGGCGAGACGCCTGGAGCTGTTCCTCGGCCTGGCGAAGCTTCTCCCTCAGACGACCCATCTCAGCCTGGAGAGAGGGAGGGGCAGACAGGTTAATACACACATTTACACACAGGTGCTGCGAGGCCTGACACACAGTAACTGCTACCTCAGAAGGGCTATCTTAGCTTACATGTGTGTCTTTCTTTTCTATGTGACATCAGGGTCAACATTTCTAAATGGTTTGATATACATTTAAATATGATTTTCTTGCAGCTTCATGTGTAGTTACAGGAATAAGAGTCCAGGTAGGCACAATGAGACCTTAACTCGAGCAACAACAAAACATCTACATGTCATTAAAAAATGGCACATGAAACATGGACACGGCATGTCTGTTAGTGCTTTAGTCAACTTGCATTTCCTAAATTCCTGACACCCTTCTCAAAAACCCATTGATAAGAAGGTGAGATGGGAAACACAATCTAGTAAATGAATGGGTTAAGAATATAGAAATATAAAAATATATGAATGAGCAGTGACAGAGCAGCTAAGATGCCATTTGTATTTTATCTTTATTTAACTAGGCAAGTCAGTTAAGAACAAATTCTTATTTACAATGACAGCCTAGGAACAGTGGGTTAACTGCCTTGTTCAGAGGCAGAATGACAGATTTTTACAGTGTCAGCTCGGGTATTCGATCTAGTAACCTTTCGGTTACTGGCCCAACGCTCTAACTACTAGGCTACCTGCCACCCCAATAGATAGTGTAAGATACAGTATATACATATGAGATGAGTAATACGAGATATGTAAACATTCTTAAAGTGGCATTATTAAAGTGACTAGTGTTCTGTTTATTAAAGTGGCCAATGATATCAAGTCTGTAGGTAGGCAGCTGCCTCCCTGTTCTAGTGATGGCTGTTTAACAATCTGATGGCCTTGAGATAAAAGCTGTTTATCGATCTCTCAGTCCCAGCTTTGATGCATCTGTACTGACCTCCCCTTCTGGATGATAGTGGGGTGAACAGGCAGAGGCTCGGGTGGTTGTTGTCCTTGATCTTTTTTGCCTTCCTGTGACATCGGGTGTTGTAGGTGTCCTGGAGGGCAGGTAGTTTGCCCCCGGTGATGCTTTGTGCCGACTGCACCACCCTCTGGAAAGCCCTTCGGTTGGGGGCGGTGCAGTTGCCCTACCAGGCGGTGATGCAGCCGGACAGGATGCTCTCAATTGTGCACCAGTAAAAGTTAGTGAGGCTTTTCGGTGACAAGACACATTTTTAGGCTGGACCATTTCAGTTTGTCTGTGATATGTACACAGAGGAACTTAAAACCTTCCACCTTCTCCACTGATGTCCCGTTGATGTGGACAGGGGGGTTCTCCCTTTACCGTTTCCTGAAGTCCACGATCATCTCTTTTGTTTTGCTGACATTGAGTGTCCAATTCTGTCCAATTCTCTCAGATCTCCACAAGTGTCTTTGGGTAGTAGTGGTTTCTGGACCCCAGAACCCGTCTGGTGTGGGGTGGACCTACAGCACAACACTTGAGGCATCGGTTGAATGTTTCATTCCATTGCTATACACATAGACATGTGTAAGCTGGACACACCCACAGCACCCTATCAGGCTGATCAGGCAGGCCTTGGTAGCTGGAGAGCTGCTGGAAACACTGAAATTATATATTTACACGTGTGCTTCATTCCAGCTAGTTAGATGTGTAACCACTGACTAACTATAGTTAGGGCATATCTCTAGTCTAGCAATAGATACTGTTGTTTGGGCTGGATATCACCATTTAATAAGACTACCAATGATTAGCTAGGACATATCAGTCAGCTAACCATTTACAGTAACAGCAGTTCCTTAATAAGTAAATACACACTAATTATTATGCAGAAATTGAGATATTTTACCTTATCTTGGCACTGTGGCCCGGTATGGGCAGCTATTAATTCATGGAAGTGTGACCTCCTACTTTGAAAGGACAGGAAGTGTTGGCTGAGCACTTGACCAGGCACTGTAAAGTCCATGGAGATCAAGAGCACCTCCTCCCAGCTGCCCACTGCACTGAGGCTAGGTAACACGGTCACCACCGATAAATCCATGATTATCGAAAACTTCAACAAGCATTTCGCAACGGCTGGCCATGCATTCCTCCTGGCTACTCCAACCTCGGCCAACAGCTCCGCCCCCCCCGCAGCTACTCGCCCAAGCCTCTCCAGGTTCTCCTTTACCCAAATCCAGATAGCAGATGTTCTGAAAGAGCTGCAAAACCTGGACCCGTACAAATCAGCTGGGCTTGACAATCTGGACCCTCTATTTCTGAAACTATCCGCCGCCATTGTCGCAGCCCCTTTTACCAGCCTGTTCAACCTCTCTTTCATATCGTCTGAGATCCCCAAGGATTGGAAAGCTGCCGCAGTCATCCCCCTCTTCAAAGGGGGAGACACCCAGGACCCAAACTGTTACAGACCTATATCCACCCTGCCCTACCTATCTAAGGTCTTCGAAAGCCAAGTCAACAAACAGGTCACTGACCATCTCGAATCCCACCGTACCTTCTCCGCTATGCAATCTGGTTTCCGAGCCGGTAACGGGTGCACCTCAGACACGCTCAAGGTACTAAACGATATCATAACCGCAATCGATAAAAGACAGTACTGTGCAGCCGTCTTCATCGACCTGGCCAAGGCTTTCGACTCTGTCAATCACCATATTCTTATCGGCAGACTCAGTAGCCTCTGTTTTTCTAATGACTGCCTTGCCTGGTTCACCAACTACTTTGCAGACAGAGTTCAGTGTGTCAAATCGGAGGGCATGCTGTCCGGTCCTCTGGCAGTCTCTAGGGGGGTCCCACAGGGTTCAATTCTCGGGCCGACTCTTTTCTCTGTATATATCAATGATGTTGCTCTTGCTGCGGGCGATTCCCTGATCCACCTCTACGCAGACGACACCATTCTGTATACTTCCGGCCCGTCCTTGGACACTGTGTTATCTAACCTCCAAACGAACTTCAATGCCATACAACACTCCTTCCGTGGCCTCCAACTGCTCTTAAACGCTAGTAAAACCAAATTCATGCTTTTCAACCGTTCGGTGCCTGCACCCGCACGCCCGACTAGCATCACCACCCTGGATGGTTCCGACCTAGAATATGTGAACATCTATAAGTACCTAGGTGTCTGGCTAGACTGTAAACTCTCCTTCCAGACTCATATCAAACATCTCCAATCTAAAATCAAATCTAGAGTCGGCTTTCTATTCCGCAACAAAGCCTCCTTCACTCACGCCGCCAAACTTACCCTAGTAAAACTGACTATCCTACCGATCCTCGACTTCGGCGATGTCATCTACAAAATATCTTCCAATACTCCACTCAGCAAACTGGATGCAGTTTTTCACAGTGCCCTCCGTTTTGTTACTAAAGCACCTTATACCACCCACCACTGCGACCTGTATGCTCTAGTCGGCTGGCCCTCGCTACATATTCGTCGACAGACCCACTGGCTCCAGGTCATCTACAAGTCCATGCTTGGTAAAGCTCCGCCTTATCTCAGTTCACTGGTCACGATGGCAACACCCATCCGTAGCACGCGCTCCAGCAGGTGTATCTCACTGATCATCCCTAAAGCCAACACCTCATTTGGTCGCCTTTCATTCCAGTTCTCTGCTGCCTGTGACTGGAACGAATTGCAAAAAGGGCTGAAATTGGAGACTTTTATCTCCTTCACCAACTTCAAACATCAGCTATCTGAGCAGCTAACCGATCGCTGCAGCTGTACATAGTCTATCGGTAAATAGCCCGCACAATTTTACCTACCTCATCCCCATACTGTTTATATTTAATTACTTTTCTGCTCTTTTGCACACCAATATCTCTACCTGTACATGACCATCTGATCATTTATCACTCCAGTGTTAATCTGCAAAATTGTAATTATTCGCCTACCTCCTCATGCCTTTTGCACACAATGTATATAGACTATTTTTCCCCCATTTTTTCCCTACTGTGTTATTGACTTGTTAATTGTTTACTCCATGTGTTGTCTGTTCACACTGCTATGCTTTATCTTGGCCAGGTCGCAGTTGCAAATGAGAACTTGTTCTCAGCTAGCCTACCTGGTTAAATAAAGGTGAAATAAATAAAAATAAAAAATTCCACATTGAACCCCACCCACATTTGAACTTCGCAATATCAAGTAATTTTTTTAATTTCTATTCAAAAACGAATATACAGGCAGTTTTCACATTCCCGATTGTTGTTTTCCCCCCCGAGTTAAAAGGGAGCAATCAAAACGTACACGGGCCGTAATCTTACCTCAGGAATCTTGATTTAATGTTGACCACGAAGTAGGCTAATTATCTTGACTGCCGTAAGAGAAAATCTCTATCACTTGACTGTCATTCAGAAAGTCCTTTCTTCAATCAGCTGTTGCTTTGCAATAATTTCCCCACGTAACTAAACAGCTAGACATCAAGCGTGTATCAAACTACTAAGCATAATTACTGAAGAACTCTGTTAATGACTGTATCGATTTTGTTTTATTAATCATATGAAAGTTACTCTTTCTGTTTGAAGCATTGGATTTTGGAATCACATACATTATTTTGGATATGTGTGTATATACAGTGGGGCAAAAAAGTATTTAGTCAGCCACCAATTGTGCAAGTTCTCCCACTTAAAAAGATGAGAGAGGCGTGTAATTTTCTTCATAGGTACACTTCAATTATGACAGACAAAATGAGAAGAAAAAAATCCAGGATTTTTAATGAATTTATATGCAAATTATGGTGGAAAATAAGTATTTGGTCACCTACAAACAAGCAAAATGTCTGGCTCTCACAGACCTGTAACTTCTTCTTTAAGAGGCTCCTCTGTCCTCCACTCGTTACCTGTATTAATGGCACCTGTTTGAACTTGTTATCAGTATAAAAAACACCTGTCCACAACCTCAAACAGTCACACTCCAAACTCCACTATGGCCAAGACCAAAGAGCTGTCAAAGGACACCAGAAACAAAATTGTAGACCTGCACCAGGCTGGGAAGACTGAATCTGCAATAGGTAAGCAGCTTGGTTTGAAGAAATCAACTGTGGGAGCAATTATTAGGAAATGGAAGACATACAAGACCACTGATAATCTCCCTCGATCTGGGGCTCCACGCAAGATCTCACCCCAAAATGATCACAAGAACGGTGAGCAAAAATCCCAGAACCACACGGGGGACATAGTGAATGACCTGCAGAGAGCTGGGACCAAAGTAACAAAGCCTACCATCAGTAATACACTAAGCCGCCAGGGACTCAAATCCTGCAGTGCCAGACGTGACCCCCTGCTTAAGCCAGTACATGTCCAGGCCCGTCTGAAGTTTGCTAGAGAGCATTTGGATGATCCAGAAGAAGATTGGGAGAATGTCATATGGTCAGATTAAACCAAAATAGAACTTTTTGGTAAAAACGCAACTCGTCGTGTTTGGAGGACAAAGAATACTGAGTTGCATCCAAAGAACACCATACCTACTGTGAAGCATGGGGGTGGAAACATCATGCTTTGGGCTGTTTTTATGCAAAGGGACCAGGACGACTGATCCGTGTAAAGGAAAGAATGAATGGGGCAATGTATCGTGAGATTTTGAGTGAAAACCTCCTTCCATCAGCAAGGGCATTGAAGATGAAACGTGGCTGGCTCTTTCAGCATGACAATGATCCCAAACACACCGCCCGGGCAACGAAGGAGTGGCTTCGTAAGAAGCATTTCAAGGTCCTGGTGTGGCCTAGCCAGTCTCCAGATCTCAACCCCATAGAAAATCTTTGGAAGGAGTTGAAAGTCCGTGTTGCCCAGCAACAGCCCCAAAACATCACTGCTCTAGAGGAGATCTGCATGGAGGAATGGGCCAAAATACCAGCAACAGTGTGTGAAAACCTTATGAAGACTTACAGAAAACGTTTGACCTCTGTCATTGCCAACAAAGGGTATATAGAAAAGTATTGAGACAAACTTTTGTTATTGACCAAATACTTATTTTCCACCATAATTTGCAAATAAATTCATTAAAAATCCTACAATGTGATTTTCTGGATTTTTTTTCTCATTTTGTCTGTCATAGTTGAAGTGTACCTATGATGAAAATTACAGGCCTCTCTCCTCTTTTTTAAGTGGGAGAACATGCACGATTGGTGGCTGACTAAATACTTTTTTGCCCCACTGTATACTGTGTACTGGGGTATCTGGAAACAGCCACTGGATGCTCTTTCAAACTGTTGAAGCTATTTCTTCGAAGTTTTTCAACACATTTTAATATGTGCAGCTACTTTAAGTGAATACCTGCAGTCAACTTGATAAAGCAGATTGTGTTCCTCATTTCACCTGTCACATTATTTTACATTATGAAGCTCACCATAGTTCCCCAGAACAGTTGAGTCAGACATGTGTTGGTTAGTAAATAGTTAGTAGTAATTGTTAGTAATTGTTAGTAAAGGAGAGAAAGCGGGAGCAGGTGAGTCCAGCTGTGTGTTGACAGGGCTCACAATTCACATTGAAAAGGCAACAGGTTTTTCTTGCTTCAATAGATTGATCAGGGACGCGCAACTATAGTTAACCTTCACAGAAAATACCTCAGGGCAACACAACACATTCATCAGAAAATAGATTCATTTTCATCAGATGCAACACTATTTGGCTGGCAGCCACACAAGTAAATTCTCACAATGTTTTGCAAAAATTATGAATGGCCATTATATTTCTAATGTTTATCATAGAAAGAATGTATCCATCTACATTTCCTAATGTTTATCTTAAAGTTAATCTAGCATTTTACCAGAAAAAAGTATGCTGGCTACACAAAGTTAATCTAGCATAGTACTGGAGAAAAGTAGCTACACATAGAAAAGTACTGGAGAAAAGTAGCTACACATAGAAAAGTACTGGAGAAAAGTAGCTACACATAGAAAAGTACTGGAGAAAAGTAGCTACACATAGAGAAGTACTGGAGAAAAGTAGCTACACATAGTGGTGTGGGGGCTGTGCTTTGGCAAAGTGGGTGGGGTTATATCCTTCCTGTTTGGCCCTGTCCGGGGCTGTCCTCGGATGGGGCCACAGTGTCTCCTGACCCCTCCTGTCTCAGCCTCCAGTATTTATGCTGCAGTAGTTTATGTGTCGGGGGGCTAGGGTCAGTTTGTTATATCTGGAGTACTTCTCCTGTCCTATTCGGTGTCCTGTGTGAATCTAAGTGTGCGTTCTCTAATTCTCTCCTTCTCTCTTTCTTTCTCTCTCTCGGAGGACCTGAGCCCTAGGACCATGCCCCAGGACTACCTGACATGATGACTCCTTGCTGTCCCCAGTCCACCTGGCCATGCTGCTGCTCCAGTTTCAACTGGCCTGGGCCCTAGGACCATGTCCCAGGACTACCTGACATGATGACTCCTTGCTGTCCCCAGTCCACCTGGTCATGCTGCTGCTCCAGTTTCAACTGTTCTGCCTTACTATTATTCAACCATGCTGGTCATTTATGAACATTTGAACATCTTGGCCACGTTCTGTTATGATCTCCACCCGGCACAGCCAGAAGAGGACTGGCCACCCCACATATGCTCTCTCTAATTCTCTCTTTCTTTCCCTCTCTCGGAGGACCTGAGCCCTAGGACCGTGCCCCAGGACTACCTGACATGATGGCTCCTTGCTGTCCCCAGTCCACCTGACTGTGCTGCTGCTCCAGTTTCAACTGTTCTGCCTTATTATTATTCGACCATGCTGGTCATTTATGAACATTTGAACATCTTGGTCATGTTCTGTTATAATCTCTACCCGGCACAGCCAGAAGAGGACTGGCCACCCCACATAGCCCGGTTCCTCTCTAGGTTTCTTCCTAGGTTTTGGCCTTTCTAGGGAGTTTTTCCTAGCCACCGTGCTTTTACACCTGCATTGTTTGCTGTTTGGGGTTTTAGGCTGGGTTTCTGTACAGCACTTTGAGATATCAGCTGATGTACGAAGGGCTATATAAATACATTTGATTTGATTTGATTTGACATAGAAAAGTACTGGGGAAAAGTAGCTACACAGAAAAGCACTGGGGAAAAGTAGCTACACATAGAAAAGTACTGGGGAAAAGTAGCTACACATAGAAAAGTACTGGAGAAAAGTAGCTACACATAGAACAGTAGTGGGGAACAGTAGCTACACGTAGAAAACTCCTGGGGAACAGTCGCTACACGTAGAAAACTCCTGGGGATCAGTAGCTACACGTAGAAAACTCCTGGGGAACAGTAGCTACACGTAGAACAGTACTGGGGAACAGTAGCTACACATAGAAAACTCCTGGGGAACAGTAGCTACACGTAGAACAGTACTGGGGAACAGTAGCTACACGTAGAAAACTCCTGGGGAACAGTCGCTACACGTAGAAAACTCCTGGGGATCAGTAGCTACACGTAGAAAACTCCTGGGGAACAGTAGCTACACGTAGAAAACTCCTGGGGAACAGTATCTACACGTAGAAAAGTACTGGGGAACAGTAGCTACACATAGAAAACTCCTGGGGAACAGTAGCTACACGTAGAAAACTCCTGGGGAACAGTATCTACATGTAGAAAAGTACTGGGGAACAGTAGCTACACATAGAAAACTCCTGGGGAACAGTAGCTACACGTAGAAAAGTACTGGGGAAGAGTAGCTACACATAGAAAACTCCTGGGGAACAGTAGCTACACGTAGAAAACTCCTGGGGAACAGTAGCTACACGTAGAAAACTCCTGGGGAACAGTAGCTACACGTAGAAAAGTACTGTGGAAGAGTAGCTACACATAGAAAACTCCTGGGGAACAGTAGCTACACGTAGAAAACTCCTGGGGAACAGTAGCTACACGTAGAAAACTCCTGGGGAACAGTAGCTACACGTAGAAAAGTACTGGGGAAGAGTAGCTACACATAGAAAACTCCTGGGGAACAGTAGCTACACGTAGAAAACTCCTGGGGAACAGTAGCTACACATAGAAAAGTACTGGGGAAGAGTAGCTACACATAGAAAACTCCTGGGGAACAGTAGCTACACGTAGAAAACTCCTGGGGAACAGTAGCTACACGTAGAAAAGTACTGGGGAAGAGTAGCTACACATAGAAAACTCCTGGGGAACAGTAGCTACACGTAGAAAACTCCTGGGGAACAGTAGCTACACGTAGAAAACTCCTGGGGAACAGTAGCTACACGTAGAAAAGTACTGGGGAACAGTAGCTACACATAGAAAACTCCTGGGGAACAGTAGCTACACGTAGAAAAGTACTGGGGAAGAGTTGGTGCCCGTTGGTGAATTCTCATCCGAGTGGAGAAGTGCAACTGAAGCACAAAATGACTGATGCCAAGCAGAAATTACAATAAGAAGCATTTTACATCTGCATTTACAAAACGCAGCAAGATATTTGTTATGCATTGTTTTTTTTATCCTGTGAGAAAAGTGCAGAATTCTGCATTAACGCAACACTTAAGTTTGATTTGCTAGTGGCTGAATTAATAAGGTGACAGGGCATCATCAGGGCCCATCTTCTCCTCCAAGCAGAGCAGGCAGGTCCGTTGCCTTAGCAACTCCACTCCACTCAAGACACAGTGTGCAGCCTACACATGCTGCTCCAGAGCAAGTACTGTTCTTCCTTCAGACAAGCATTCTGGTAATAAACGTCCAATGGGCACCCTCTTGTGTAATACTGTGTATATCCTGGTATGAGAGAAGAACTGCAAGACCATATGAACACCTGGATACTGCCAGACCCTAATGTGCCCATGAAAACTGTTTTCACACCATAACATAGGAAGATAGAAAATGTTACAGTACACTTCCGAGATCTCCTCCAACCCCCTCTAAAAAGGTTTTGATACTACTCATGAATTATATTAAATGTATCTATGTTGCCCCTTTATATCTAAATGTATTAATGACTTTGTAACAGCTCAAAACAGATGTCCATGACAACAAATGCTCACTGCTACCCTAATTTATAGAAAGACCCATATGAACACACACACACACCCCTCCCTCCTCACCTTGTCGACAGCGTGTGTGTGCAGCTCTTTCTCCAGGCGATCTTTCTGAGTGACGCAGGCTCGGAGCCTGTCCAGTTCTTCCTGGAACTGAGCGATGGTCACTTCTCTATTGAGCTCCACAGCCTTCAGCATCTGCAGCTCTGCACTCAGCTTAGTGTTCTCTAGCTCCGTGCTACGCAGGTGGACCTACACACACACGCAAAGAGACCATTATAGACACACAGACAAAGAAAGACGATAATGAACACACACACATACAGTTTAAGTCGGAAGTTTACATACACTTAGGTTGGAGTCATTAAAACTCGTTTTTCAACAACCCCACAAATTTCTTGTTAACAAAATATAGTTTTGGCAAGTCGGTAAGGACATCTACTTTGTGCATGACAAGTAATTTTTCCAACAATTGTTTACAGACAGATTATTTCACTTATAATTCACTGTTCCAGTGGGTCAGAAGTTTACATACACTAAGTTGACTGTGCCTTTAAACAGCTTGGAGAATGCCAGAAAATTATGTCATTGCCTTAGAAGCTTCTGATAGGCTAATTAACATCATTTGAGTCAATTGGGGGTGTACCTGTGGATGTATTTCAAGGCCTACCTTCAAACTCAGTGCCTCTTTGCTTGACATCATGGGAAAATCAAAATAAATCAGCCAAGACCTCAGAAAAAAATTGTAGACCTCCACAAGTCTGGTTCATCCTTGGAAGCAATTTCCAAACACCTGAAGGTACCACGTTCATCTGTACAAACAATAGTATGCAAGTATAAACAACATGGGACCAAGCAGCCGTCATACTGCTCAGGAAGGAGACGCATTCTGTCTCTAGAGATGAATGTACTTTGGTGCGAAAACTACAAATCAATCCCAGAACAGCAGCAAAAGACCTTGTGAAGATGCTGGAGGAAACAGGTATAAAAGTATCTATATCCACATTAAAACGAGTCCTAAATCGACATAACCTGGAAGGCCGCTCAGCAAGGAAGAAGCCACTGCTCCAAAACCGCCATAAAAAAGCCAGACTACGGTTTGCAACTGCACATGGGGACAAAGATCGTACATTTTAGAGAAATGTCCTCTGGTCTGATGAAGCAAAAATACAACTGTTTGGCCATAATGACAATCGTTAAGTTTGGAGGAAAAAGGAGGAGGCTTGCAAGCCAAAGAACACCATTTCAAAGAGACTGGTGCACTTCACAAAATAGATGGCATCATGAGGTAGGAAAATTATGTGGATATATTGAAGCAACATCTCAAGGCATCAGTCAGGAAGTCAAAGCTTGGTCGCAAATGGGTCTTTCAAATGGACAATGACCCCAAGCATACTTCCAAAGTTGTGGCAAAATGGCTTAAGGACAACAAAGTCAAGGTATTGGAGTGGCCATCACAAAGCCCTGACCTCAATCCCAGAGAAAATGTGTGGGCAGAACTGAAAAAGTATGGGCAAGCAAGGAGGCCTACAAACCTGACTCAGTTCCACCAGTTCTGTCACGAGAAATTCACCCAACTTATTGTGGGAAGCGTGTGGAAGGCGACCCAAAACATGGACCCAAGTAAAACAATTTAAAGGCAATGCTACCAAATACTAATTGAGTGTATGTAAACTTCTGACCCACTGTGAATGTGATGAAAGAAATAAAAGCTGAAATAAATCACTCTCAACTATTATTCTGACATTTCACATTCTTATAATAAGGTGGTGATCCTAACTGACCTAAGACAGGGAATTTTTACTTGGATTAAATGTCAGGAATTGTGAAACTGAGTTTAAATGTATTTGGCTAAGGTGTATGTAAACTTCCGACTTCAACATGTGCATACACAGTGTATAATTTCACCTTGTAAAGGTCCCTCTCGTCCTTCTCATTCTTCAGTTGGGTCTCCAGAGTGTCTCTATCTGCTGTCAGCTTCTTTAACCTGTCTCTCAGACTGGACAACAACTGCATTAATACCAATAATGTTCTCTCTAGTTTTCTGTACTGTATGTCATTTGAGTATAGTACTGTATCTATGGTGTTTCTCATCAACAGTCCAGTTAGTTTCCTTATAGTCCTTTGTGTGTGTGTGTGTGTGTGTGTGTGTGTGTGTGTGTGTGTGTGTGTGTGTGTGTGTGTGTGTGTGTGTGTGTGTGTGTGTGTGTGTGTGTGTGTGTGTGTGTGTGTGTGTGTGGCAGGTTTTCCACTAGGCGTTAATAGCCGGCTCTTGGCCTATAAAAAATGAAAAAAAGCTGATAATTAAAATTGGTGCCAGGCCGAGAGAAGAAAAAAATAGATTGTGAAATAATGTTTTTTAGCCTATTTAAATGGTGGAAATACTAGTCGATGGAAATACATTTGACTGGCCATGCTTATCAGTCTATAGGGTAATTTGCATAATTGTGTGTAATTAAATTGCAGCATGCATAGGCTACTGTATATTCCTTATGAATCTTATTTATCACACCCCTACAGCACACAGATACAGAGCCTTGGAGCTGAACAATCTGCAGCATCTCAAACTGCAACAGATGGCAGGCCTCATCAGTGCGTCACACACCACTTTGCAATGAGCTGGAGGCAGTACGCGTTTTGAAAACACATAGTTAATTGTTTGAAAGCTGAACGTTTTAACATGTATTATGAGGCATGTCTTACCTTGCTTCAAAGCAGCCTATTACATCTACACCACTCCCATGTGCGCTGCCCTTTTGACAACGGTGTTTTCTGCTAATTGCATTATGGAAAGAACATTTGCGTGTAGCCTACTGCCTTGTGCGCATCGCTGAGCTTTATAATGTGAAGAAATAATAGTTCATCCACATTTGAAGATAAACGCTCTGTTCTGTTGCCCTCATTGCTTTTGAAGTATTTAAAAATACATTTTTATGTAGCTTAGGCTTACTGGTTGTATGAATTTGGGCTCTATCCTCCCACAGCTGTCCCAGTCGGTTTGGAATAGGCTATTCCTCGACAAGATGACCAATAGAATAGGTCAACTTTTCTACTATGGGGGATAGTAGATTGGCGTAGGCTAATGATTTGGCTGTTTGTTACTCCTCTTGTTGGCTGAGGAAAAGTAAATGTGGACAGTTATTCGAGCATCTTCAAAATGCGCATCAGAATTCAGTATGAAGGACTACACACTACACTGAACGACTTGATTAGTGTAGTGTTAGCTAGCTACATAGTTGTCTTTGCTGTCTTCGTATCCAAGATAATTGTGTAGTTTAGAGCGTGTAGTCTTAGAGTGATTATCTTAATTTACCGAGGTTAGCTAGCCAGCTATTTGTCGTCCTTAACGTAGGAGACACTGCTAGCTAGCCAACAGCTAGCCAACGTCTACTGAATAGAACTTCCGCACTCAACAACCCGGTCGCATTCCGCTTCGCTCCACAGGTAGTATCACATTTTCATTTAATTTCATTACAGCACAACGGTTTGATTTGTTTGATCGTAGCTAGCTACATAGCTAGCTACATAGCCGTCTGTGTATCAAAGATAATTGTGTAGTCTAGAGCGATTTTCTAGGTTAGCTAGCCAGCTATTGTCGTTCTTTTAACGCAACGTAACGTAATCAACACTGCTAGCTAGCCAGCTAGCCAGCTAGCCCCCGAATAGCAGCACTGTAGAAACTATTACACTCAACGGAACGACTTGATTAGTGTAGTGTCAACAACGCAGCCACTGCCAGCTAGCCTACAAAGTCAACAACGCAGCCACTGCCAGCTAGCCTACTTCAGCAGTACTGTATCATTTTAATAATTTTAGTCAATAAGATTCTTGCTACGTAAGCTTAACTTTCTGAACATTCGAGACGTGTAGTCCACTTGTCATTCCAATCTCCTTGCATTAGCGTAGCCTCTTCTGTAGCCTGTCAACTATGTGTCTGTCTATCCCTGTTATCTCCTCTCTGCACAGACCATACAAACGCTCCACACCGCGTGGCCGCGGCCACCCTAATCTGGTGGTCCCAGCGCGCACGACCCACGTGGAGTTCCAGGTCTCCGGTAGCCTCTGGAACTGCCGATCTGCGGCCAACAAGGCAGAGTTCATCTCAGCCTATGCCTCCCTCCAGTCCTCGACTTCTTGGCACTGACGGAAACATGGATCACCACAGATAACACTGCTACTCCTACTGCTCTCTCTTCGTCCGCCCACGTGTTCTCGCACACCCCGAGAGCTTCTGGTCAGCGGGGTGGTGGCACCGGGATCCTCATCTCTCCCAAGTGGTCATTCTCTCTTTCTCCCCTTACCCATCTGTCTATCGCCTCCTTTGAATTTCATGCTGTCACAGTTACCAGCCCTTTCAAGCTTAACATCCTTATCATTTATCGCCCTCCAGGTCCCCTCGGAGAGTTCATCAATGAGCTTGATGTCTTGATAAGCTCCTTTCCTGAGGACGGCTCACCTCTCACAGTTCTGGGCGACTTTAACCTCCCCACGTCTACCTTTGACTCATTCCTCTCTGCCTCCTTCTTTCCACTCCTTTCCTCTTTTGACCTCACCCTCTCACCTTCCCCCCCTACTCACAAGGCAGGCAATACGCTCGAACCTCATCTTTATTAGATGCTGTTCTTCCACTAACCTCATTGCAACTCCCCTCCAAGTCTCCGACCACTACCTTGTATCCTTTTCCCTCTCGCTCTCATCCAACACTTCCCACACTGCCCCTACTCGGATGGTATCGCGCCGTCCCAACCTTCGCTCTCTCTCCCCCGCTACTCTCTCCTCTTCCATCCTATCATCTCTTCCCTCTGCTCAAACCTTCTCCAACCTATCTCCTGATTCTGCCTCCTCAACCCTCCTCTCCTCTCTTTCTGCATCCTTTGACTCTCTATGTCCCCTATCTTCCAGGCCGGCTCGGTCCTCCCCTCCCGCTCCGTGGCTCGACGACTCATTGCGAGCTCACAGAACAGGGCTCCGGGCAGCCGAGCGGAAATGGAGGAAAACTCGCCTCCCTGCGGACCTGGCATCCTTTCGCTCCCTCCTCTCTACATTTTCCTCCTCTGTCTCTGCTGCTAAAGCCACTTTCTACCACTCTAAATTCCAAGCATCTGCCTCTAACCCTAGGAAGCTCTTTGCCACCTTCTCCTCCCTCCTGAATCCCCCCTCCCCTCTCTGCAGATGACTTCGTCAACCATTTTGAAAAGAAGGTCGACGACATCCGATCCTCGTTTGCTAAGTCAAACGACACCGCTGGTTCTGCTCACACTGCACTACCCTGTGCTCTGACCTCTTTCTCCCCTCTCTCTCCAGATGAAATCTCGCGTCTTGTGATGGCCGGCCGCCCAACAACCTGCCCGCTCGACCCTATCCCCTCCTCTCTTCTCCAGACCATTTCCGGAGACCTTCTCCCTTACCTCACCTCGCTCATCAACTCATCCCTGACCGCTGGCTACGTCCCTTCCGTCTTCAAGAGAGCGAGAGTTGCACCCCTTCTGAAAAAACCTACACTCGACCCCTCCGATGTCAACAACTACAGACCAGTATCCCTTCTTTCTTTTCTCTCCAAAACTCTTGAACGTGCCGTCCTTGGCCAGCTCTCCCGCTATCTCTCTCAGAATGACCTTCTTGATCCAAATCAGTCAGGTTTCAAGACTAGTCATTCAACTGAGACTGCTCTTCTCTGTATCACGGAGGCGCTCCGCACTGCTAAAGCTAACTCTCTCTCCTCTGCTCTCATCCTTCTAGACCTATCGGCTGCCTTCGATACTGTGAACCATCAGATCCTCCTCTCCACCCTCTCCGAGTTGGGCATCTCCGGCGCGGCCCACACTTGGATTGCGTCCTATCTGACAGGTCGCTCCTACCAGGTGGCGTGGCGAGAATCTGTCTCCTCACCACGCGCTCTCACCACTGGTGTCCCCCAGGGCTCTGTTCTAGGCCCTCTCCTATTCTCGCTATACACCAAGTCACTTGGCTCTGTCATAACCTCACATGGTCTCTCCTATCATTGCTATGCAGACGACACACAATTAATCTTCTCCTTTCCCCCATCTGATGACCAGGTGGCGAATCGCATCTCTGCATGTCTGGCAGACATATCAGTGTGGATGACGGATCACCACCTCAAGCTGAACCTCGGCAAGACGGAGCTGCTCTTCCTCCCGGGAAGGACTGCCCGTTCCATGATCTCGCCATCACGGTTGACAACTCCATTGTGTCCTCCTCCCAGAGCGCTAAGAACCTTGGCGTGATCCTGGACAACACCCTGTCGTTCTCAACTAACATCAAGGCGGTGGCCCGTTCCTGTAGGTTCATGCTCTACAACATCCGCAGAGTACGACCCTGCCTCACACAGGAAGCGGCGCAGGTCCTAATCCAGGCACTTGTCATCTCCCGTCTGGATTACTGCAACTCGCTGTTGGCTGGGCTCCCTGCCTGTGCCATTAAACTCCTACAACTCATCCAGAACGCCGCAGCCCGTCTGGTGTTCAACCTTCCCAAGTTCTCTCACGTCACCCCGCTCCTCCGCTCTCTCCACTGGCTTCCAGTTGAAGCTCGCATCCGCTACAAGACCATGGTGCTTGCCTACGGAGCTGTGAGGGGAACGGCACCTCAGTACCTCCAGGCTCTGATCAGGCCCTACACCCAAACAAGGGCACTGCGTTCATCCACCTCTGGCCTGCTCGCCTCCCTACCACTGAGGAAGTACAGTTCCCGCTCAGCCCAGTCAAAACTGTTCGCTGCTCTGGCTCCCCAATGGTGGAACACACTCCCTCACGACGCCAGGACAGCGGAGTCAATCACCACCTTCCGGAGACACCTGAAACCCCACCTCTTTAAGGAATACCTAGGATAGGATAAAGTAATCCTTCTCACCCCCCTTAAAAGATTTAGATGCACTATTGTAAAGTGGCTGTTCCACTAGATGTCATAAGGTGAATGCACCAATTTGTAAGTCGCTCTGGATAAGAGCGTCTGCTAAATGACTTAAATGTAAATGTAAATGTACACATTGTTGCATGGTCAACATGTTCTGTTAATATGAATTACCATAATCCAAATGTGATTTCTGTCATTCTGAGCAGTGTGGGTGGACGCCCTAATCAGGTTACACACCCAATGGATATGGGTCCGGCAGATTTATCAAATGTCCGGTAAATTAAAATGTTGCCGGCCAAATGTCCTGTCCACATTTCCCTAATGGAAACCCTGATGTGTGGCATGTGTGTTCCTCCTCACCAGTCCAGTTCCTATCCTTCCAGTGTGTGTGTTCCTCCTCACCAGTCCAGTTCAGTCTCTTTCTGCAGTCCTCTCTGTGTGACTCCCAGTAGGTCCTCCTCCAGCTGTCTGACCCGGTCTGTGGCCTCCTGCAGTCTCCTCCTCACCTCCTCCCTCTCCTCTGACAGGCCCTGGGAGGAGCGTAGCAGCTCCTACAACCACACCACAGGCAACTTCAGCTGTCAATCACACTGTTAACCAATCACAGGCCCTGTCGGTCAGTCCGGTTAGACCAGAGGTGTCAAACTCAATTCCTGGAAGGCTGAGTGTTTTCTGTTTTTTTGTCTTTTCCTTTCAATTTGTGTTCAACTAAGACCCAGACAATGAGATGAGGGGAGTTCCTACCTAATCAATGACCTTTGCTGATCAATCAAGTCAAATGGAGGGAAATTCTGCAAATGCTTGGCTTTGTATTGAGTTTGACCCTCTCAATCAAAATGCTGTGTGATAACGAATGACGATTGGCAATGTTCTGAAACAAGAGACAACCATGAGAACCAGTTGGAATCTATCTATCCAGTATCTTGTACCTGGTCCTGCCAGTGATCTCCCCTGTTGGAACATGTTGAGAAGTAGAGGACATTAAATCACCCACAACACACTGCACCTGACAGACCAGCACGCCTACATAAACACCCCTCCATCACTCAACACGCACACACACGCACTTGTGCATCAGACAGACAGACACATCACATCCATCAAACATACAGCTGCAGTATATACATTTGTATTTGTTTTGGGAAACACGTGCACAGTGTCACACCCAGATGTCATGTGTAGTTCAGGTACAGCCCGCTGGCACCATGAAGAACTGTATGATTTCAACTGTAGCCATTTGGGAGACACTTTAGCAGCGCAAAAGACCTTATAAAACATGTTGTCGTAAAATTAGCAGCCGCAAAATATGTACTTACGTTTTCATGGTCCAGCTAAAGGATATTTTCATCAGTACTGCACTAAAGGGCCATGGTGAATATACTGAAATGTTCTTGTGTACTGCACAAATGAACACGAGCACACACACACACACACACACACACACACACACACACACACACACACACACACACACACACACACACACACACACACACACACACACACACACACACACACACACACACACACACCACTTATTTCATAAGAGAAACCCTTGTTGAATGAAGATTCTGACATTAATAAACTATGTACATTTTATTTACATTGATTTAGTACTTCATAAAATGACCAAGTAAGAAATCTCTCAAAGCTGTCTACCACACACACATTCCTTTTACTATCCTTGTGGGGACCAAACAACTGATACCCATTCAAAATCATATTTTCCCTAACCCTAATTCAAACCCTAATCCTAATTCAAACCCTACACCTAACCCCTAACCCTAATTCAAGCCCTATACCTAACCCCTAAGCCAAACCCTATACCTAACCCCTAACCCTATACCTAACCCCTAATTCAAACCCTATACCTAACCCAAACCCTATACCTAACCCCTAAACCTAATTCAATCCCTATACCGAACCCCTAACCCTAATTCAAACCCTATACCTAACCCCTAACCCTAATTCAAACCCTATCCCTAACCCTAATTCAAACCCTATACCTAACCCCTAAGCCAAACCCTATACCTAACCCCTAACCCTAATTCACACCCTATACCTAACCCCTAACCCTAATTCACACCCTATACCTAACCCCTAACCCTAATTCAAACCCATACCTAACCCCTAACCCAATACCTAACCCTAATTCAAACCCTATACCTAACCCCATTCCTAAACCCTATACCCTAACCTAACCTAATCAACAAAGCCCCCAACCTGTCCAAATGCCCTATTTTACCTATTCCTGAACCTCTGGTCCCCAAAAGGAATTCAAACCACACACACACACAAACACTATATTTAAAGCCCCAACCTGCAGTAAGAGACTGGTTCCATTTAATCAACGTTCTCCCAAGTTTCCTCCCTATACCTTCCCTCCTTCAAACTCCCTGCTTCCCTTCTAACTCCCTAACCCATACCTCCCTAAGCCCAAACCCTATACCTCCCTCTCATCCTCCCCTATCCCTCCCTCTCCTCAAACCTCCCTACTTAAGCCTCTCACCCTCCCTATACCTCCTCTAATTCCTCCCTATATCCTAACCTCCTCTCATCCTCCCTGCCCTCCTCTCACCCCTCCCTAACCCTATACCATCCTCCGTCCTATCCTCCGCCCCATCCTCCCTAAACAAACCCTATACCTGGCCCTCCTCTCATCCTAACCCCTAATTCCCTCCTTATACCTAACCCCCCTATACCTAACCCTAATTCCCTCCCTATCCTCCTGCCCCTCCCTCATCCTCCCCCTAATTCCCTGCTTCTACCTAACCCTAATTCAAACCCTCCCTAACCCCCTCCTAATTCCCTCATACCTAACCCCTAACTTCCCTCCTAATTCAAACCCTATACCTCCCTAATTCAACTCCTATACCTCTCATCCTCCTCCTATCCTCCCCCTCCCTCATCCTCCCCCTAACTCATCCTCCTCCTCCCTCTCTCATCCTAACCCCTTCCCTCTTCTCTCTCCTTTCATCCTCCCCCTATTTCCCCTAGTTTCAGTGGGTTAAATCTATACCTTGCAGGTTAAGTCACATGGAAACCCTATACCTAACCCCTAATCCTAATTCAAACCCTATACCTAACACCTAATTCAAACCCTATACCTAACCCAAACCCTGGTAATTCAAACCCTATACCTAACCCCTAAACCTAAATTACAAACCTGAAGTCCTTCCAAACCCTATACCTAACATAACCCTAATTCACACTATACCTAACCCAAGCCAAACCTATACCTAACCCCCTAACCTAGTGCCCAATTGGAGTGACTATCCTAACCTAATTCAAACCCTGGGCAGGGCCTAACCCCTAAGCCCAAACCCTATACCTAACCCCTAATTCACACTATACCTAACCCCTTGCCCTGGGTGGCATTGCCTGGGATACCTAACCCCTGGGATTAGTGTGCCCTAACCCAATACCTAACCCTAATTCACACCCTATACCTAACCCCCTAACCCTAATGTCAAACCCTATACCTAACTAACCCATAAGCCTAAAATATACTTTTTCCTTGTGAAGGATCAACAAAATGCCCCCACCTGTCCAAATGCTCCTTTTTTACTATTCCCGTGAGGACCTCTGGTCCCCAAAAGGATATTAAAACACACACACACACACACACACACTAGGAAAAAGCCCCAAGAGTGCAGTAAGAGACTGGTTCCATTTCATCAACGTTCTCCCCTAAGTTTCCTCCACTCTCCTTCCCTCCTCTCATCCTCCCTGCTTCCCTTCTCTCTCTCCTCTCATCCTCCCTGCTTCCCTTCTCTCTCTCCTCTCATCCTCCCTGCTTCCCTCCTCTCTCTCCTCTCATCCTCCCTACTTCCCTCCTCTCATCCTCCCTACTTCCCTCCTCTCTCTCCTCTCATCCTCCCTCCTCTCATCCTCCCTGCTTCCCTCCTCTCATCCTCCCTACTTCCCTCCTCTCTCTCCTCTCATCCTCCGTCCTCTCATCCTCCGTCTTCCCATCCTCCCTACTTCCCTCCTCTCTCCTCGCATCCTCCCTCCTCTCATCCTCCCTCCACTCTCATCCTCCCTGCTTCCCTCCTCTCATCCTCTCCTCTCTCATCCTCCCTAGGAACCTCTCCTCTCAGGTCCTCCCTTCTCTCATCCTCCTGCTGTCCTCCTCTCATCACTCCCTACTTCCCTCCTCTCTCTCCTCTCATCCTCCCTCTTCCAGTCTCCTGGGATCATCACTGAATAGGAACTGGTACTCCTTTCTCCTCTCATCCTCCCTCCTCTGTCAGTCTCCCTGTGATCACTGAATAGGAACTGGCACCTCCTTTCTCTCCTCTCATCCTCCCTCCTGTACAGTCTCCTCTCATCACTGAATAGGAACTGCCTCTCAGGTTTCTCCCTCCTCTCTCCTCTGTACAGTCCTCCTGTGATCTCTGAATAGGAACTGGCACTCAGGTTTCTCTCTTCTGCTCCCTCATCTGTCCAGTCTCCTGTGATCACTGAATAGGAACTTCCACTCCTTTCTCTCTTCTGCTCCTTCTCTCCTGTACAGTCTCCTGTGATCACTGAATCTGGCACTCTCATCCTCCCCCGCCTCTCTCCTCTCATCCTCCTCTCTCTCCTCTCATCCTCCCTCCTCTCATCTCTCCCTGAATAGGAACTGGTACTCCTCTCTTCTGCTCCCTCCTCTGTACAGTCTCCTGTGATCACTGAATTCCTCTAGTTTCAGTGGGTTAAATCTTACGTTGCAGGTTAAGTCACATGGAAATGTTTATTCACTGGTACTTCAAAATGGTCACTGAATAAACTGGCACTCAGGTTTCTCTCTTCTGTCACCTCTCTGTACAGTCTCCTGTAAGATGAGAACTGAGGTGAGAAGAGATCACTGAAAAACAGAGAGTTTCTCTCTTCTGAGAGAGGAGAGAGAGAGCAGTGCCCCTAGTACATTGGAGTGACTGAGTCATGTTACTCCCTAAACTGGGCAGGGCCTTCCTTCACCCAGGCGGGTTTGCAGACAACAGTCTCTCATTCCACACGCATTTTAAAACAAGTTACAAGTCGGTGGCATTGTGAGTGTGTGTGTCAGTGGGATTGAGTGTGTGTCTGTATGGGTGAATTAGAATGTGTGTGTGGGGGAGGAGGAGTGCTCTGTGTGTATGCGTGTGGCCTTGACGTCATATTTGTTCACTCTGTGGTTGAGATGGCATTGCCCTGATGCCAGATGCCTGGGAGACCGTGTCCAGTTAGCGTCCTGGCCCAGTGAGTCAGCTCGTTAAAAAGGGACAGAGAGACAGACACACACACGAAACAAACAAAATAATATGTGCAAACACAGTGTGTGTTCAACCATGGACATGGATCATTCATTAACGTTGATGTTTTGAACCTGTGATCACTGAATAGGAACTGGTACTCAGGTTTCTCTCTTCTGCTCCCTCGCTCTGTACAGTCTCCTGTGATCACTGAATAGGAACTGGCACTCAGGTTTCTCTCTTCTGCTCCCTCGCTCTGTACAGTCTCCTGTGATCACTGAATAGGAACTGGCACTCAGGTTTCTCTCTTCTGCTCCCTCGCTCTGTACAGTCTCCTGTGATCACTGAATAGGAACTGGCACTCAGGTTTCTCTCTTCTGCTCCCTCGCTCTGTACAGTCTCCTGTGATCACTGAATAGGAACTGGTACTCAGGTTTCTCTCTTCTCCTCCCTCGCTCTGATCACTGAATAGGAACTGGTACTCAGGTTTCTCTCTTCTGCTCCCTCGCTCTGTACAGTCTCCTGTGATCACTGAATAGGAACTGGTACTCAGGTTTCTCTCTTCTGCTCCCTCGCTCTGTACAGTCTCCTGTGATCACTGAATATGAACTGGCACTCAGGTTTCTCTCTTCTGCTCCCTCGCTCTGTACAGTCTCCTGTGATCACTGAATAGGAACTGGCACTCAGGTTTCTCTCTTCTGCTCCCTCGCTCTGTACAGTCTCCTGTGATCACTGAATAGGAACTGGCACTCAGGTTTCTCTCTTCTGCTCCCTCGCTCTGTACAGTCTCCTGTGCTACGTATTTCTCTCTCCCCTCCCTCACCTGGTTGTGTGTGCGTAGCATGCTGCAGGTCTCTCTCCCCTCC
>NC_068440.1:27375540-27530540 GCF_023373465.1 Oncorhynchus keta | reverse complement strand
TGTTTTCACTTTTCTTCTTAATATAAATCCACTAGTGTTCTATAAATTACACTATAATTGCGTTTCTTACATCAGCAAACAGCAATTTGTTTTTTCTTAGCAAATTGGGCCTAAATCTAAGGCTAATTTCTAGCGAGCTAATAAATGAACTGGGTCAGAGCAAACATAACAAGCTATACAGCCTGATAATACCAGTGATGGTGTAGACCTACAGCTGAATGTTTTTTGTGCAACAGTATCTTCTAAATCAAAGAGGAATACACAAAGCAAGAATGTTAGCTATAAAGTTGCTAAGAGAAAACATTAAATGTAGCCAAAGATTATAGGGTCCCCTATGAAACACTTGTCAACACTTTGGTTCCTACCCTGTCACAATAACTCCTCCCTGGCATTTTAATTTGTTGTCATGTCAAACACCGTATTCAAAAGTGCCCACTATTATATTCTAACTATAGAATTAGAATAATAGTTATATTTCCATGATTCCAACAGTTCACCCAAGTGTTTTGCTCTAAATCACAAGTCAAACTGCAACATTTGGTAAAAAAATAAGGCCTAGATTGTTTGCCCATATCGTGGACCCTACATGGCAGTGTGGAAATTCTCTCAAATGAGTACAGGAAGTGCACAAATGTATGAAAATGCTGAATTTTTGTGGGGATGAATTGAACAGTATAAAACAATCAGAATTGAGAAAGACCAATTGAAATACATTAGAATGTATGTGTTGCTACCCTATGATCACACTACTCATAAAGCACAGTTAGAACTTATATTATTCAACAACAACAAAAGCACCGACAAATACAGTCAACAACAAATAAAATACTGTGATATGATATTTTGGCCATAGTCACCCAGCCCTGCCTTGATGACAACATCCACTATTAATGAAATAACAATGTTCGGAGTGATGATGATTGTTAGTTTGATGACAATGTTCTGTGCAAGGGTGATTGTGTTTTTAGTATGTTGACAGTAATTGGTGTGATATTATAAAGTAGAGTAATGCATGTAGGGCCTACTCAGAATGCAGGTGAAATTCCATGTGGTAATAATAAATATCTAACTCTATTCAGGTGAGAACATTATTTATACCCAAGTGTGTGTGTCTGTCTGTGTGTCTTTCTGTCTGTGTGTCTTTCTGTCTGTGTGTCTGGTGTCTGTCTGTGTGTCTGGTGTCTGTCTGTGTTAGTCTAAGTCTGGGTTTCCCAAACTCGGTCCTCTGGACCAGAAAATACTCCCCAGCAACACCTATCTGTTCTCCCTTCCTCCTCCCACCTCCCTCTGCACATTGAATAACCACACCACAGCTACTGGAAACATCTCTGTAGAAGGAAATAGGCCAGGATTTCCCAAACTCGCGACCCCAAGGGGTGCACATTTTGGTTTTTCCCCTAGCACTACACAGCTGATTCAAATAATCAACTAAACATCACGCTTTGGTGTTAGGGAAAAAAACAAAATGTGAACCCTTTGGGGTCCAGAGGATCGAGTTTGCGAAACGCTGGTCTACGGGAGGTTTAAACACATCAATTACTTGCTAATTGTATAGTGGAGGGTTGCAGGTGACTGGAGTGTTCAGACTCAGGAGTGATGTTATAAAATAACCACAGATGAAGCTGCCATCCATCACGAATTAGAGGGGTATGCACACGGTCCGATGACACGTTAATTACACTCTTACTGCACGGGTTTCTCCCAGCTACATGCCACAACTCCACTACCTCCTGAATCAGGGGCTTTTCCAGAGGTGTGTGTTTTAAATCTTAAGAGTTGATACAAGTCCATTTAAGATTCTAATTGCATTAGAAGAAAATAGGTCTTAAAACTTAACTCTCATTCCAATCTTACTTTGTTTGATATATGGATAAGTGTGATAAGTGTAGGAATATTATCATGGTATCATCAAGGCCTTGTGATGCCAATCCCAGGTTTTAGAAGACAGTATTAATGACAGTATACAGCCAGTAGGGGGAGCCTGTACCTAACCTACATAGTTTGTGTCAGAGAGCCTCAGGGTGTCTGTGTGTGTGTCAAGGGTAATGTGAGTAAGTGCCCAAGCAGCTGTGCTAGATGTATGTGTCTGGAGCTCTCTCAGTAGTGCAATCACACACACACACACACACACACACACACACACACACACACACACACACACACACACACACACACACACACACACACACACACACACCACACACACCACACACACACACACACACACACACACACACACACACACACACACACACACCGAGAGCCGGGGAGGATGGGGGAGGGGTAGTGTCATGGCACAAGAGAAAAGCATTAGAAGATAAAAGTGTGAGAAGGGTGAAAACAGAGGAGGAGTGTTGGGTTGAAAAACGGACATTTTTTTAATAATTCCTCCTGTGGCTGAGTTTCACTCTTTCATGCCACGCTTTTCATGGGAAAAGCCTACCACCTCTAGCTGCGGAAATACACAGCTCTTTATCACACTCCCAACGCTTCACCATGAAACAGTTTTCATTAGTGCAGACTAACCATCTACATTTTCCAAATAAACCCACCATCTTTATTCCTTTTTAATTGAGCTGGGTGGATTTGAAGTAACTTCTTAAAAGATTATAAATGTTTGCTTTTTGTCTTTACGAGACATTAAGCTTCCTCGTTCACATTTCCTGTTAATTCAGTGTGAAATTTGATGGCCCTGATGAAAGAGGAGATATATAGAGAGGGGGGGGGGGGACCAGAGAAGGAGAGGTGGAAGAGAGAGAAAGTGAGAGATGGAAAGAGAGAGAAAGAAATAAGGATGTGTGTGGGGGGGGGTTAGACCAGAGAGGCCGACCAGAAAATACTCCCCAGCAACACCTATCTGTTCTCCCTTCCTCCTCCCACCTCCCTCTGCACATTGAATAACCACACCACAGCTACTGGAAACATCTCTGTAGAAGGAAATAGGCCAGGATTTCCTGTGAGTGTAAGGGCAAAACAGCCAAAACACTGAAATAGAGAAAGAATCAGGTTGATGAGAATCAAAAACAAAACACTAGTTGGAAGAGAATCAGGTTGATGAGAATCAGGCCAATCGTCTAGTTGGAGACACGACGAGGCCTACCGGCCAATCTTCTAGTTGGAGACACGACGAGGCCTGACGGCCAATCTTCTAGTTGGAGACACGACGAGGCCTACCGGCCAATCATCTAGTTGGAGACACGACGAGGCCTGACGGCCAATCTTCTAGTTGGAGACACGACGAGGCCTACCGGCCAATCGTCTAGTTGGAGACACGACGAGGCCTGACGGCCAATCTTCTAGTTGGAGACACGACGAGGCCTGACGGCCAATCTTCTAGTTGGAGACACGACGAGGCCTGACGGCCAATCTTCTAGTTGGAGACACGACGAGGCCTGACGGCCAATCTTCTAGTTGGAGACACGACGAGGCCTACCGGCCAATCGTCTAGTTGGAGACACGACGAGGCCTGACGGCCAATCTTCCAGTTGGAGACACGACGAGGCCTGACGGCCAATCTTCTAGTTGGAGGCCTGACGGCCAATCTTCTAGTTGGAGGCCTGACGGCCAATCTTCTAGTTGGAGGCCTGACGGCCAATCTTCTAGTTGGAGGCCTGACGGCCAATCTTCTAGTTGGAGGCCTACCGGCCAATCGTCTAGTTGGAGACACGACGAGGCCTGACGGCCAATCTTCCAGTTGGAGACACGACGAGGCCTGACGGCCAATCTTCTAGTTGGAGACACGACGAGGCCTGACGGCCAATCTTCTAGTTGGAGACACGACGAGGCCTGACGGCCAATCTTCTAGTTGGAGACACGACGAGGCCTGACGGCCAATCTTCTAGTTGGAGACACGACGAGGCCTGACGGCCAATCTTCTAGTTGGAGGCCTGACGGCCAATCTTCTAGTTGGAGGCCTGACGGCCAATCTTCTAGTTGGAGGCCTGACGGCCAATCTTCTAGTTGGAGGCCTACCGGCCAATCGTCTAGTTGGAGACACGACGAGGCCTGACGGCCAATCTTCCAGTTGGAGACACGACGAGGCCTGACGGCCAATCTTCTAGTTGGAGACACGACGAGGCCTGACGGCCAATCTTCTAGTTGGAGGCCTGACGGCCAATCTTCTAGTTGGAGGCCTGACGGCCAATCTTCTAGTTGGAGGCCTTACGGCCAATCTTCTAGTTGGAGGCCTGACGGCCAATCTTCTAGTTGGAGACACGACGAGGCCTAACGGCCAATCTTCTAGTTGGAGGGTCATGAGGCTACATTTAGGCCCTGTGACGACTGCATAGGATGACTGCATAGCGTCTGATGAGTCAATGCTCCATACAGTGTGAGAAGTACTGATGCAGAGCTAAGGGAAATCTAGTGTCGCTCACCCAGTCTTTGGGTGGGGTGTAGCTTAAAGATGTCGTTGGGGGGTGGGTTGTTGGGGGGTGGGTTGTAAATAGGGTAGGGTGTACCTTAAAGATGCCCACCAGTCTTTGGAGTGGGGAGTGATGTAGGATGTGTGTGTTTGTGTTACCTTAAATATTCCCACCCAGTCTTTGGGGTTGGGGGTGATGTACGAGGTGAGGGTGTAGCAACACTCCAGGGCCTCCTGGGGCAGGAAGCTCTTCCCAACATTTTGGAAGATGACATGGGCAAAGTTTGATGTTTCCATGACGCCGATGACACTGCTGGGCAAAGAGCCCACCACCTGGAACGATGACATCATATCCTGTTTGTCACTTCATTTGTCCGAACTGCAGGGAAAATTAGTAATAGAGAGAATTTGGGAAAGAATATAGGGAAAGGATATGAAAACATTTATGGTTGGGCATGCATATCCCCCCCTCTCACACACACACATCATATTGACATTTTACCCGTTTACAATCAAATGTAAATAAATGCTAGTGAACTGACATGTAACATGGAAGAATTCCAAGCCTGCCTAAACATGTTAAAATAACGACATGATGGCAAACAGACTGCATGAGATCATGTCAAATAAAAAACACAATATAGGCTTCCAAAAGCTGAAGCGAGTGATCGCCCAAAGGACGGCCAAATTTAATACAGCCAGCACAGGTCTCATTTACCACAGGCGAACGGGGAGTTGCTAACTATAGCTAGGTAGCGAGCTAATATTCCCTTGGTATTTTCCAAGAGCCTGTATCTGACACAAACACGCTTAAGATGATTAGCTAGATAGCTATAATGTTCGCATATATAACGTTGCCCTAACGTAACTATCATGTTCATTGACAACTGGATCGATTAAGATCTCCGCATTAACCTTCAAGGGCCTTGTAGCTAACTAACGTCACGTTGGCTAACGGATCTGACAACAAACTAGCTTATATTGTTAGCTAGCTAGCAATAATCTCAGTGTTAGCTATAGCTATACGTCTTGCTAGTAGGCCAAATCCCCTAGCAATATGACAATCACAGATATTTCTTCCGCTTGAATCGATTCATTACCTGTTTTACGAATCCAAACTGCGACAAATTGTGTTTTGAAAGCCAAATGTGTCAGTCCAAACGTGGTTGTGGAAATATCTTCAACCCCCGTTGTCAAAGCATTGAAGATGCTGATGCTTTTCCTGAAATGTGAAAACTGATGGTGTCACTTCCGGGATGGGTTTGTGGCGGTGCTGAGGAGAGAGATTCCATTTCCACCACGCGCAAATTCCAATGAGGTGATGCCGCAAAACAATCTATTTGCAAGTATAAACCAATAAAGCAATTAATGAATATACAGTAGCTATCTCTGGCAAATGTCAGGTTATTTGCCCAGTTGCTGCATCTTGCACTGAGAATAGAGCAAAACGTATACTACACAGAGTGAAGATGGAGTGAGTCGCTGGGGGTTCTAGGGGGCGGCGGGTAGCCTAGTGGTTAGCGCGAATCCCTGAGTTGACAAATCTGTCGTTCTGCCTCTGAACAAGGCAGTTAACCCACTACCTAGGCCGTCATTGTAAATAAGAATTAGGGTCCATCAGGCTTAGCTAAAATGCAAAAAAATGTGAAGTCAATTTGATAAAGCTGTAATCTTAATAGACGTGACCCTATAAACGCCCAGGTCAAGGAGAAATAAGCATGGCTGCCTTGTTCAGAGAGTGTCGGAATCTATTGCAAAGGTGCAATGCTCTTGTCGACCTGGATCTCGGTAAGGTGTTTACATGTTTTTCTATTTTCCACCATCTTTTCCCGGTGTGCATGTACATAATAGATCAAAATGGCTGTTTTTCTGAAAATCTTCTGAACAGTTGGTTACCCACTGTGTTTTTCGTTTTATCTTTATTTAACTAGGCAAGTCAGTTAAGAACAAATTCTTGTTTACAATGATGGCCTACCCAGCCAAACCCTGCCCTAACCCGGTCGACCCCAAACGAAGCTGGGCCAATTGTGCACCGCCCTTGGAACTCCTAATCACAGCCAATTGTGATACTGCCTGGGTTTGAACCAGGGTGTCTGTAGTGATGCCTCTAGGACTGAGATGCAGTGCCTTAGACCGCTGCGCAACTCTAGAGCCCATACAATTTCCTCCCAAGTTGTTGTTAACGAAATATGAACATTTTAACTATGAACTGATTGCTTGTAACAATGGACATGGCTATACGCTCATCTCTCACATCCCTATCAGTCAATTCTTTAAAATCATGTTTCCTTCACTCTTCATGTGACCAACTGGATGGAACACAACGTTATTCGTGGCTGGAGTAACTACCAGCATGCCTGCACAAGCCTGATCATTTTAATTAATGACAAGGCTCCCCTAGGACAGTGAACTCAGTCAGCGTCTCAATTTACTGTTGACAGTTATAATAGTAGACTACACAAGGTGCAATTTCGAAATTTGGTTTGTCACATGGTTGGTTGAAATTTTATTCATCACATGCACGTGATTAGCAGATGTTATTGCGGGTGTAGCGAAATGCTTGTGCTTCTAGCTCCGAAAGTGCAGTAATATCTAACAAGTAATGTCTAACAAACGACACAAGATATACCCAATACACACAAATCTAGGTAGGAATGAATTTAGACTATATACATATGGACGAGTGACTTCAGAGCGGAACGGCTAAGATATAGTATAGAAAACAGTATATACATATGAGATGAGTAATGCCAGATATGTAAACATTAAGTGACTAGTGTTCCATTTCTTAAAGTGGCCAGTGATTTCTAGTCTATGCCTATAGGCAGCAGCCTCTAATGTGCTAGTTGATGGCTGTTTAACAGTCTGATGGCCTTGAGATATAAGCTGTTTTTCACTCTCTTGATCCCAGCTTTGATGCACAGTTGGTGTTATGTCATAGCCCAAGAATGTACTTTAATTAAGGAGTGTCCTATCATTACTCTTTAAGGTCCAAGGACCTTATGTTGTTTTCAGAGGTAGGCTGGCATCTAAACGTTAATCGATTCTCAATTGCAAAACTGTTCTAGAAACATAAACCCTTTTACTTTCATAGCACATCAAAATATTTTAACTAATGCAAAATCTACTGACTGTACACTTTTAACCGGCTTCATCACAGTTGCAGCCGACAGTATTTTTCAGCTACAACATGTTTCTGGTGGCCTTTTTCCTTTACACACAGGTGTTCGGAGCATGCTAGATAGCTAATTAGCACAGGTGGTCGCCTGTCTTCCATAAACACACTGTAATATGGACATATAACCATGTGGGAACACTAACCCTATCCCATTTAGTGTCTATGAATGGGGTAGTTATGTCAATCACCTGACAGTCTCTTAATTAGCCCATGTCAGCTTTTTAGATTGGTAAATTAATCGAGCCAGCTATAAACTTGTAGTAATCATTGTTGAATTACTGACCAGAGGGCCCCCATTGATTTTGTAAGTTAGGGCAAAATTTAGCTTAGGGCCTCCAAAAGGCTAGGGCCGGCTGTGGATGTGGGTATGCAGACCTGTGAGCCATTGCGGCCCCTCATGTTGAGTTCAGATTTGTTTTGACTCCCATCCCAATCCCTGTAGTAGGGGATTCTTCATGTTCTGAATTGTTCAGTGGGGTCTTTCTCTAACATACACTATTTTTACAAATGTATGTGGACACCCCTTCAAATGACTGGATTCAGCTATTTCAGCCACACCCATTGCTGACCGGTGTATAAAATCGAGCACACAGCCATGCAATCGCCATAGACAAACATTGGCAGTAGAATGGCCGTACTGAAGAGCTCAGTGACTTTCAACGTGGCACCGTCATAGGATGCCACCTTTCCAACAAGTGAGTTTGTCAAATGTCTGCCCTGCTTGAGCTGCCCTGGTCAACTGTAACTGCTATTTTCGTGAAGTGGAAACGTCTAGGAGCAGCAACTGTTCAGCCGCAAAGTGGTAGGCCACACAAGCTCACAGATTGGGACCGCCGAGTACTGAAGCATGCAGTGCGTAGAAATAGTCTGTCCTCGGTTGCAACCCTCACAACTGAGTTCCAAACTGCCTCTGGAAGCAACGTCAGCACAATCATTTCATTGAGTGTTTCATGAAATGGGTTTCCATGGCCGAGCAGCCGCACACCAGCCAAAGATCACCATGTACAATGCCAAATGTCGGCTGGAGTGGTGTAAAGCTCGCCGACATTGGACTACGAAGCAGTGGAAACACGTTATCTGGAGTTATGAATCACTCTTCACCATCTGTCAGTCCGACGGACGAGTCTGGATTTAGCGGATGCCAGGAGGACGCTACCTGCCCCAATGCATAGTGCCAACTGTAAAGTTTGGTGGAGGAGGAATAATGGTCTGGGGCTGTTTTTCATGGTTAGGGCTAGGCCCCTTAGTTCCAGTGAAGGGAAATCTTAACGCTACAGCATACAATGACAGCATACAACTTTGTGGCAACGGTTAGAGGGAAGACCCTTTCCTGTGTGACTTCCGGTGCCGACAGAGATGGCCGCCTCGCTTCGCGTTCCTAGGAAACTATGCAGTATTTTTTTTTCCTTTGTGTTATTTATTACATTGGTACCCCAAGTAATCTTAGGTTTTATTACGTACAGTCGGGAGGAACTACTGGATATAAGAGCAACATCAACTCACCATCATTACGACCAGGAATACGACTTTCCCAAAGCGGATCCTGTGTTTTGCCCACCACCCAGGACAATGGATCGGATCCCAGCCGGCGAACCAATACAACGACGCCGTAAAAGGGGCAAACGAAGAGGTCTTCTGGTCAGGCTCCAGAGACGGGCACATCGCGCACCGCTCCCGAGCATACTACTCGCCAATGTCCAGCCTCTTGACAACAAGGTTGATGAAATCCGAGCAAGGGTAGCATTCCAGAGAGACATAAGAGACTGTAACGTTCTTTGCTTCATGGAAACATGGCTCACTCAAGACACGCTATCGGAGTCGGTACAGCCAGCTGGTTTCTTCACGCATCGCGCCGACAGAAGCAAGCATCTTTCTGGTAAGAAGAGGGGCGGGGGGGTATGCCTTATGATTAACGCGACGTGGTGTGATCATAACAACATACAGGATCTCAAGTCCTTCTGTTCACCTGACAGAATTCCTCACAATCAAATGTCGACCGCATTATCTACCAAGAGAATTCTCTTAGATTATAATCATAGCCGCATATATCCCCCCCCCCCAAGCAGACACATCGATGGCCCTGAACAAACTTTATTTGACTCTATGTAAACTGGAAATCACATATCCTGAGGCTGCATTCATTGTAGCTGGGGATTTTAACAAGGCTAATCTGAAAACAAGACTCCCTAAATTCTATCAGCATATCGATTGTGCTACCAGGGCTGGTAAAACCCTGGTTCATTGTTATTCTAACTTCCGTGACGCATAGGCCCTCCCCCGCCCTCCTTTCAGAAAAGCTGACCATGACTTAATTTAGTTGCTTCCAGTGTATAGACAGAAACTAAAACAGGAAGCTCCCGCTCTCAGGTCTGTTCAACGCTGGTCCGACCAATCTGATTCCACGCTTCAAGATTGCTTCGATCACGTGGATTGGGATATGTTCTGCATTGCGTCAAACAACAACATTGACAAATACGCTGATTCGGTGAGCGAGTTCATTAGCAAGTGCATTGGCGATGTCGTACCCGTATCAACTATTAAAACATTCCCCAACCAGAAATCGTGGATTGATGGCAGCAGTCGCGCAAAACTGAAAGTGCAAACCACTGCTTTGAACCTGGCAAGGTGACCGGAAACATGACAGAATACAAACAGTGTAGCTATTCCCTCTGCAAAGCAAACAAACAAGCTAAGCGTCAATATAGAGACAAAGTAGAGTCGCAATTCAACGGCACAGACACAAAAGATATGTGGCCTGGTCTACAGTCAATCATGGATTACAAAAAGAAAACCAGCCCCGTCGCGGACCAGGATGTCTTGCTCCCAGCCAGACTAAACAACTTCTTTGCTCGCTTTGAGGACAATACAGTGCCACTGGCACGGCCCGCTACCAAAACCTTCGGACTCTCCTTCACTGCAGCCAACGTGAGTAAAACATTTAAACATGTTAACCCTCGGAAGTCTGCAGACCCAGACGGCATCCCCAGCCGCGTCCTCAGAGCATGCACAGACCAGCTGGCTGGTGTGTTTACGGACATATTCAATCAATCCTTATCCCAGTCTGCTGTTCCCACATGCTTCAAGAGGGCCACCATTGTTCCTGTTCCCAAGACAGCTAAGGTAACTGAGCTAAACGACTACTGCCCCGTAGCACTCACTTCCGTCATCATGAAGTGCTTTGAGAGACTAGTCACCTCCACCCTACCTGACACCCTAGACCCACCCCAATTTGCTTACCGCCCCAATAGGTCCACAGATGACGCAATCGCAACCACACTGCACACTGCCCTAACCCATCTAGACAAGAGGAATACCTATGTGAGAATGCTGTTCATCGACTACAGCTCAGCATTTAACACCATAGTGCCCTCCAAACTCGTCATCAAGCTCAAGACCCTGGATCTCGACCCCGCCCTGTGCAACTGGGTACTGGACTTCCTGACGGGCCACCCCCAGGTGGTGAGGGTAGGTAACAACATCTCCACCACGCTGATCCTCAACACTGGGGCCCCACAAGGGTGCGTTCTGAGCCCTCTCCTGTAATCCCTGTTCACCCACGACTGCGTGGCCATGCACCGCTCCAACTCAATCATCAAGTTTGCAGACGACACTACAGTGGTAGGCTTGATTACCAACAAACGACGAGACGGCCTACAGGGAGGAGGTGAGAGCCCTCGGAAAATAACCTGACACTCAACATCAACAAAACAAAGGAGATGACCGTGCACTTCAGGAAACAGCAGAGGGAGCACCCCCCTATCCACATCAATGGGACAGTAGTGGAGAGGGTAGAAAGTTTTAAGTTCCTCGGCGTACACATCACGAACAAACTGAATTGGTCCACCCACACAGACAGCGTGGTGAAGAAGGCGCAGCTGCGCCTCTTCAACTTCAGGAGGCTTAAGAAATTTGGCTTGTCACCAAAAGCTCTCACAAACTTTTACAGATGCACAATTGAGAGCATCCTGTCGGGCTGTATCAACGCCTGGTACGGCAACTGCTCCGCCCACAACCGTAAGGCTCTCCAGAGGGTAGTGAGGTCTGCACAACGCATCACCGGGGGCAAACTACCAGCCCTCCAGGACACCTACACCACCCGATGTCACAGGAAGGCCATAAAGATCATCAAGGACAACAACCACCTGAGCCACTGCCTGTTCACCCCGCTATCATCTAGAAGGCGAGGTCAGTACAGGTGCATCAAAGCAGGGACCGAGAGACAGAAAAACAGCTTCTATCTCAAGGCCATCAGACTGTTAAACAGCCACCACTAACATTGAGTGCCTGCTGCCATACATGTAAAAATGTATCACTCGCCACTTTAAACAATGCCACTTAATATAATGTTTACATTACTAATCTCTTATGAATATACTGTACTTGATACCATCTACTGCATCTTGCCTATGCCGTTCTGTACCATCACTCATTCATATCTTTATGTGCATATTCTTCATCCCTTTACACTTGTGTGCATAAGGTAGCTGTTGAGAAATTGTTAGGTTAGATTACTCGTGGGTTATTATTGCATTGCTGGAACTAGAAGCACAAGCATTTCGCTACACTCGCATTAACATCTGCTAACCATGTGTATGTGACAAATAAAATGTGATTTGTTTCAGCATGACAATGCCCCAGTGCACAAAGCGATGCAGAAATGGTTTGTCAAGATCGGTGTGGAAGAACTTGACTGGCCTGCACAGAGCCCTGACCTCAACCCCATCGAACGCCTTTGGGATGAACTGGAATTCCGAATGCGCGCCAGGCGTAATCACCCAACATCAGTGCCTGACCTCACTAATGCTCTTGTTGCTGAATGGAAGCAAGTCCCTGCAGCAATGTTGCAACATCTGGTGGAAAATCTTCCCAGAAGAGTGGAGGCTGTTATAGCAGCAAAGATGGGACCAACTCCATATTAATGGACATGCTTTTGGAATGAGAAGTTCCAATGATCAGGTGTCCACATAACTTTGATTGTGTTGTGTATCATTAACATAACCAAAAAGCAGAATTTCTTAAACTAATAACTTACTACCTCATAAACACCAAGCTTTGGTGATGCTTTCTCACAGCAACTTATGAGGCTTTGACATGTTGTGGCGTGTCTGAAAAGTTGTTTCTGCGGGGCACAAAAAAACTAAATGAGCAGGACACGAGTTGAATTAAATGTAAAAGACTTCAAAATAAAAAGCTTGTGGTATGCTGGTGCTCTGTTGACATTTCACGGCGATACACTTGTTATTGTGAGAAATCTTTGAATAATAGGAATTTTGCATTAATATGAAAGCGTATAATATGAAAATACTAGCCTACATGCCATTTCTCAAATTCAATATCTATCTTACCTCTGTTGTTTTATATCCTCTTGATTGGTGAGCGTGCCAGTTAGCCTTCATTTTCTCACAGCATCAGTCTAGCTGACGCAATGCTATTTTCCTGATATTTTACCACTTTTTTTTCTCTCTGGCATCCATTGATTTAACCGTCCTACTTTTTGCCATCCTATAAGGGTAAGAACTCTAATAAATTTGAACTAATTATTTTAGACATGTTTTCTTAGAGGAGTATCTACGCAATTACCATATTATTTTACCCATTGGATAAAATATGCATTTTTGATTGGACACCCTAATCCCCCTCTTCCTACACTATCATACCTACATCACTTCACATTTGTCACTTTACACTAATTATGCTGAACTCCAAATGCCCATCCATCTTAGACAGAGGCCTTTCTTCCTTAGCTACTCAGTTTTTGATGAAATCTAGTGTCTATCAACATTAGGCCTGAAAATCCAGTTGGCCTACCCCACTGTCACTAGTTCTGTCTACTTCTCTTAATCATCAGATATTGCGACACAATTGCTAAGTTCTGAATGTGACATTTCTTCACCCTATGAAGAAAGCAGCATGTCAGGAAATAAATGCATAGAAACATCATCTAATGTGTAAACACAGCCTGTTATTCTCCAAACCGGGTGAACATATCTAGCCTTGTCCATGCATTGGGTGTGTCCACTAAGGGAGTGTGGGTGCGCTAATATAGCTTCCTGTTAGTCAACAAGCTGTGTTACCATGTAGGCTAACTCTGAGGGAAGCTCTGTGTGGTTTTACATAATAGCTGTATGTCCAACGACTTGTACAACTACACATCTTTGTCTATTTATTGAGGGTACCAGACAACCCTTTTCATGATTTTGTCTACAACACATTTGGATTAGTGTGTCGTTTATAAATGGAGACATGTAGCAATCGTAAGGGCATGACATCAGCAGAAGGCAAGGCGGGTTGATGTGCTCAGAGTAGATGTATTTACAGGTCTTGGTGATCCAATAGTGAAAGACCCATATCATACAAATACACAGCAAATTGGCCAGTGATAACACGTGTTCATTTTCTTGGTGTTACATTTGTGTTAAGAGGTGTTGACTTTTGAGTTTTTACATCCCCTGTGCTAATATAACTCCCAGTTGAGTTATTTTTTTCCAACAATAATAACAATATTACAGTACAGGGACATTCCTGTGAATACAATGAAAACAAATGAAATAGAACACCAGGCAATGACTTGCACTCATGTTTCCAACTGATTTAAGTTTCACAAGTTTGAGTGATTTATACAATTGTAACAATTCAATTTAAAGAAACTACAAAATATTTTTTCCACCCCAATTACATTTGTGAATATAATATTTGGCCAAGCGAATAATAATGTCAATAAAATAGTAATGATCGGAATTACAAGGACGAGCATAATGCCTCCCAGTGTTGATTTAGAGTCAGGTTTTCACTTGAAACGTCATTTTCATCTAATTGCCAACGTTGCAAAGCAACTGGAATTGCGCAGCATTGAAAGGTAAGTAATATGTAAAAAATGTAATAAATTAGCTGGTGGCCAACTTGTTATATCGGCTAAGTGAATGGTCGAGGTCTTTGTAGTTAACGTTACATCTGCGAAGTTTAGATTTAGAAAGTGGTCAGTTAGCGCTAGATTAAAATTAGCAAACTATTCGATTTGAGAAAATTAATCCAAATCCAGAAGGATCAGAGTTGGGCTGTACCGTTAGTTGATTTCAATCGTGTGCGTGTTGAGTTCACGAGGCCGACTAACTTTAACATTAGTGGTGCAGCAAGTGCATGGTGTTAATTGGGATGTGACTAATTTGAGCCTTGTTTGGTGCAGCATGTAACTTGCCAGGAGGTGAAGGTAACAACATGGCTAATATCTACTAATTTGTTATTCAAAACGCATATAACTAAGAATGTTTGTCTGGCCAAATGTTGTTAGCCATATAGCTAGCTAGTTAGTTATCTAACTACAACACCGATCTCAGCATATTGTAATTTAGCGCTAACGTTAGCGAGCTAGTGTACGTGACCAGACCAGGTTGTCCTCTTGACATTTTATATTAACATGTCTATGGTGTGTGTGTGTGTGTGCTTGTTGTTAATCACAGATCAGACATTGTGTTCAAGCCAATGTAGCCGATGTGAAATGGCTAGCGAGTTAGGGGTGTTGCGCGCGAGTGGCGTTTCATCAGTGACGTCACTTGCTCTGAGACCTTGAAGTAGTGGTTCCCCTTTCTCTGCAAGGGCCGAAGCTTTTGTGGAGCGATCGTTAATTATTAACAGTTATATTTTTGTTTCATCAGACCAGAGGACATTTCTCCAAAAAGTATGATCTTTGTCCCCATGTGCAGTTGCAAACCGTAGTCTGACTTTTTTACGGGGGTTTTGGAGCAGTGGCTTCTTCCTTGCTGAGCGCCCTTTCAGGTTATGTTTATATAGGACTCGTTTTACTGTGGATATAGATACTTTTGTACCTGTTTCCTCCAGCATCTTCACAAGGTCCTTTGCTGTTATTCTGTGATTGATTTTCACATTTTGCACCAAAGTATGTTCATCTCTAGGAGACAGAACGCGTCTCCTTCCTGAGTGGTATGACGGCTGCGTGGTCCCATGGTGTTTATACTTGCGTTCTATTGTTTGTACTGATGAATGTGCCAGGTTTCTCTTATGGAGATTTTATCAATCAATGGGAATATATGAACTGTCTGATGTATATTCTTAATTGAATCCTTGGGCTTGATTTGGGTCAGACCCATTCTGTTGCCCCCTCGGTGACTTCTCTATGTATTCTGATTTGGTCTATCTTTTTTTATAGTACAAAATAGGTCTGGACTGCCCTCTGCAGCACAAATAAAATAAAAAAAGATTCCTAAACTGAGGTGGATGTCCTGCTGGACCTGATTGAGGCCAGTCCAGACCTGTGCCTCACAATCAAAGATCTTTATGAAGGTATCTTTCTACAGTCTCATAATGAGATCAAATAACATGAATGATAGATTGGTTGCTTTGATCCATTTTTTTGTGCTCAGACTTTTCTCCTGCAGGCTGTTCAACACCTTGTTCCTCCACAGACACATTATCCTTCTAAAGTTATTTAGACCTGAGATCTCCAGGAAAGCTGTCTAAAAAAAGCCAGGACAACCTTAGGAGATGAGGCCATCGACTCCACAGCAGCAAAAGAGGTATAATGACAACTGATATTGCATGTTGATAATCCCATTTCTGTGTTTGCTTTTCATGGACATTCTGACAGCATAAACCAACCCAAAATTGTTGAACTTTTTTTCTCTTGTCTTTATAGATGGTCCGAGACGCCCTGACTAGTAGACCTGGTGAGCAAGATGTATTAGAAGAGGACCAGACAACCAAAACATTGGACCACAGAACCAGGAGCGAGATTGCCATCTTAGTCAGCCACAATCCTGCAATGGTAAGCTTCTCCTTAGCCAATCAGGCCACACACAGTGGATCAAAACAATCAAACTATACATGAATGTTATTTGGCATCATTATGAGACTATAGAAAAATACAGTACAACTTTGGGTCAACATATTTGGCGCGTGTATGCTTTACTGTTTTTGAGCAGGAGACTTCCCACTCGCCAACCCGAGAGAATGTCATGCTCTTGGAATTGTGACCCTCTTTCCTTCATATTGCTTTAATATTTTGACACTTAACCTTGCGTCGAACCATCGAGAAGAGATTTCACCCCAGTCGGGAGGCCCAACCCATAGGAGGAAGACCTGGCCCACCAGCTTGTTGGCGATGCTTGCAAGGAGGCCATATCGTTCCCTGTCCACTTGGCTGATGAAGAACAAGTCTATCAGGAGATGGAGGTGTCCCAGTATCGCCAGGGGCTAGTTTATAGTACAGACAGAAGCACAGATGTCCTCAGTCTTTTCCAGGTCTCTGGACATCAAAGGATTGTGATGTAGTATGTGCTGGAATCAGAAGTACAGGCTAGTTATCTGATTGAGAACATGAGTTCTCTCATTGAGAACATGATTTTGTGTTGGTCATGAAGTTGAATTGCTTGACTTTGTTTTGGGTGAATCAGGACTTTTTGCTGATGTTCAATGATGAAACATCCTCTAAACTCCTTGAAAAGTGGGACACTGTATTGAAGCCTAAAGTCATCAAACTGGTCAAATCCCTGACTATGACCATGATGCGTTGCCTCTTGAAGTCTGCAGAGAACTGCCAGAGAATGACAGTGAAACCAGTAAGTGGATTCTCTCATGGGTAGTGAAATGTTTCGTACTCAGGGACGTTATTTCATGTGATTTGGGGTGTTTGCCTTTTCTTTCCCTCAGATTTGGACAATGATATGTCCTCCCTGCTGCTGCTGCTTCATCTCCCACCAGCAGCAGGAGGGAAGAGCACCAAGATCAGTGCCAGTGATGCTGTGGGCAGACTAGTGCACATTCATAAGGTAAGATGATACAGTACTTGTTGTGTAATAATTTTTGTGTTGTGTTTGTCTTAACATGTGGAGATGGACTTAAAAAGACTCTTTGTTGTGCAGTCATGCTGCAGCACTGTAGACCATCTGGATGGGAGCCATGGTTGACAGACATACCTCCTTGCTAACGAAAGAAGACAGAGCAATATTGACAACTGCTACAACGTGGTGGACAAGAGGCTTGTTCCCTGCCAGGTAACTAGTGGTCAGTGTGTGTTTGATGTACTGTTCAAAGCCCACTTTGTCTTTAACCTGACGTATAATGATGCTCTTGTCAACTTCTACACATTAGTGCAGACAACCATCTACAACATAGATGTAGGCAAAACAAGAGAGGCCCCTAGCGTGATAGAGTTGAGGACAAGACTTCTTAACTAGATAAATGAATGTTACGGGGCTTTTGTTGTCAAGCGTTGCACAGAAACAGCCAGTCATTGATATCTCATTTGAGAATTAAGCACAGTTTCTATCCCTCCACTAAGTTCAGATTGGTCTGTGCTCAAGATAATTGTAGTTGGCAGTTTTCAACATACTCAGGTTTCAGAAGACATTTGAATCGTATTCACAAGGGTATTGATCAAGTAGTTGATGCATTAAGCATAGAAGGTCCCTCTCAAGTTGCTGATTCTCCAGTCCAGTCAGAAGCTCAACAAATGGTTGGTGACATTGGTGTCCCACATGATAACACTCAAAATGATTGTTTTGAGAAGAATGGACAGTCTTGCTAAAGATATGTGTGCATCTATCATTGCCATGTTGCAAATAGTGTTGTCAACAGTAGTGTGATTCAGAAGAGCTTACTACTGGGCTGCACTCCCAAATTAACAAGATGTCCTGTCAGTTATGCCTATGGATAATCATTCTACATCTACTGTAAAGGATAGGTTTGAGAATTTTTAAAACCTATTTGCCAGGTTTAATACAGAAATCAGGAGAACAAAGTACTTCAACCAAAAATGGGGTTTTTGTGGAGCCAGTAGAAGTAGTGTTTGGAGTGAGATATGATAGCAGGGTAAATAAACAAACAGGCATGTTTGATCAAGTCCCAGCGAAAGATACTTTTGTATATATTCCTATACTGGAAACATTGACGTTCATGTGTCGCAATTCTAAAATCTGTAAGTTATTGGAAAATGCACCTAGGGATAAATCTGTAAGTTATTGGAAAATGCACCTAGGGATAAATCTGTAAATTATTGGAAAATGCACCTAGGGATAAATCTGTAAGTTATTGGAAAATGCACCTAGGGATAAATCTGTAAGTTATTGGAAAATGCACCTAGGGATAAATCTGTAAGTTATTGGAAAATGCACCTAGGGATAAATCTGTAAGTTATTGGAAAATGCACCTAGGGATAAATCTGTAGAAGTAACGTATGAAGACCTTTGTGATGGAAGTTACTTGTTCTCAAAACATCGTACAATTGGATCTGTAAAGTATTTCTATGGTGACTTAAACTGCCAGCCCGCTTGGATCCAAGCGTGGTGTTCACAAGATGGGCACCATTTATTTTGTACTCAGGAATCTGCCACCCAAGTTTAACTGCTGTGATGAATATTCATTTAGTGTCATTATTTCATTATCAAGATCTAAAGATGTATGGCTATGATGCCATTTTAGAGCCCTTGGTTAATGATGTTAAAATGGAGAGTGATGGTGTAAATTTGTCTTTTTCAACTGGCAGTGCCTTTTATCAACTGGCAGTGCCTTTTATCAACTGGCAGTGCCTTTTATCAACTGGCAGTGCCTTTTATCAACTGGCAGTGCCTTTTATCAACTGGCAGTGCCTTAAACTGTCTGCCAAATAACTGGAGACAATTTGGGGATGCATGCAGTCCTTGGTTTCACAGTCCTTCAGTGGTCATTACTTTTTCTGGTTCTGTTTGATAGAAAAGTCTAATGCGCAGACGGTTTACAGAGAGGATGACCCTAAGAATGTCTTGGTGGTAAAAATCTATTTGAAATGCATTTGAATCAGTTGCATTGACCTGCATTTGAATCCGTTGTATTCAGACACACAGACCCACATCCTTGTATGGTGTAAAGAGAATTTCATTCATTTAAAAAATGATGCAGAAAAATTAATCCATGCTTTTGTCACTTCTAGGTTAGACTACTGCAATGCTCTACTTTCCGGCTACCCAGAAAGCACTAAATAAACTTCAGTTAGTGCTAAATACGGCTGCTAGAATCCTGACTAGAACCAAAAAAATTGATCATATTACTCCAGTGCTAGCCTCCCTACACTGGCTTCCTGTCAAGGCAAGGGCTGATTTCAAGGTTTTACTGCTAACCTACAAAGCATTACATGGGCTTGCTCCTACCTATCTCTCTGATTTGGTCCTGCCGTACATACCTACACGTACGCTACGGTCACAAGACGCAGGCCTCCTAATTGTCCCTAGAATTTCTAAGCAAACAGCTGGAGGCAGGGCTTTCTCCTATAGAGCTCCATTTTTATGGAACGGTCTGCCGACCCATGTAAGAGACACAAACTCGGTCTCAACCTTTAAGTCTTTACTGAAGACTCATGTCTTCAGTGGGTCATATGATTGAGTGTAGTCTGGCCCAGGAGTGTGAAAGTGAACAGAAAGGCTCTGGCGCAACGAACCGCCCTTGCTGTCTCTGCCTGGCCGGTTCCCCTCTTTCCGCTGGGATTCTCTGCCTCTAACCCTATTACAGGGGCTGAGTCACTGGCTTACTAGGGCTCTTTCATACCGTCCCTAGGAGGGGTGCGTCACTTGAGTGGGTTGAGTCACTGATGTGATCATCCCGTCTGGGTTGGCGCACCCCTTGGGTTGTGCCGTGGCGTAGATCTTTGTGGGCTATACTCGGCCTTGTCTCAGGATGGTACGTTGGTGGTTGAAGATATCCCTCTAGTGGTGTGGGGGCTGTACTTTGGCAAAGTGGGTGGGGTTATATCCTTCCTGTTTGTCCCTGTCCGGGGGTGTCATCGGATGGGGCCACAGTGTCTCCTGACCCCTCCTGTCTCAGGCTCCAGTATTTATGCTGCAGTAGCTTGTGTCGGGGGGCTAGGGTCAGTTTGTTATATCTGGAGTACTTCTCCTGTCCTATCCGGTGTCCTGTGTGAATTTAAGTATGCTCTCTCTAATTCTCTCTTTCTCTTTCTTTCTCTCTCTCGGAGGACCTGAGCCCTAGGACCATGCCTCAGGACTACCTGACATGATGACTCCTTGCTGTCCCCAGTCCACCTGGCCGTGCTGCTGCTCCAGTTTCAACTGTTCTGCCTGTGATTATTATTATTTGACCATGCTGGTCATTTATGAACATTTGAACATCTTGGCCATGTTCTGTTATAATCTCTACCCGGCACAGAAGAGGACTGGCCACCCCACATAGCCTGGTTCCTCTAGGTTTTGGCCTTTCTAGGGAGTTTTTCCTAGCCACCGTGCTTCTACACCTGCATTGCTTGCTGTTTGGGGTTTTAGGCTGGGTGTCTGTACAGCACTTTGAGATATCAGCTGATGTACGAAGGGCTTTATAAATACATTTGATTTGATTAAAGTCAACCTAGAGAACGGTGGAAACAGAATAGCACTTAATTATATTCAAACACCCTCTTGTGAGAAACGTTCCACCAGTAAATGAGAACTGGAATTTTCCGCTCATTTTACTGCAAGTAACCAATTGAACGTCACACACTTTTCAAACCGTTGTACTGACGACTTGATACCCAAACATCACTTTGATACATTACTCAGCATGCATAAGACAAGTCGGTCCTTTATTACAAATGTGGAGCAGGAGGAACACCTTCAAGAACATTAAGTCCCTTGCCAAAAAACATCAATTTGCTATAGGCCATCACTGGGAGACCTCATGATTGGACCGACAAAAGCATTTTCCCTGTGGGATTTTACTGGTCAGTGCAGAAAGCCATTTCCTCTACCAGCTGGGTTAAGATGGATGGCACAGTGCAGAGGGGGACTGTTAGTTTGCAGTAAGATGGAGCATGAAATGCCAGTCTTGTAAGATAACTAAGATCATTGTGGTTGACATCATTGTATACCTATTCCTGGACAAGTTGCATACTGATCATTTCTGTGAACATTACCATGCATTCACTGTGTTTTGAAGGTGTTGATGACAAAGTTTATCTGCAATGTTATAAGCCTCGTGTCTTTCAAAGTGCTTATGGTCCTGATGAGAGCCTTTGTTTGGTATGATTGATTAATAGTCAGATTATTGGAAACTTTGTCAAGAAAATTGCATACCTAGTCTTAGGACTTCCAGTTGTGTTTAAATAGCGACTCTACAAATACTCTTCTTCTCATATAGTACATGTTCTGATGCACTGATTTCATTTTAATGTGCCTGTGATGCACTGATTTCACATTTGGCCTAAATAAATTAAACAAAGTCACACTACTCTTGTAAGGAATCAGTTATTGCTCCTGTTTAAGTCATCTACAACTTGCAGGCTTGATTTATGATTGGGTGAGAACCAGACAAAAAATATATTTCCTAGTGTGAATATTTATCACTTCCTGGTGTCAATTCAGCTACAGGATGCATTCTGAATACATCTGGCCCTTCTTTGGACACTGTTAACTAACCTCCAAACAAGCTTCAATGCCATACAACACTCCTTCTCTGGCCTCCAACTGTTCTTAAATGCTAGTAAAACCAAATGCATGCTTTTCAACCGTTTGCTCCCTGCACCCGCCCGCCCGACTAGCATCACTACCCTGGATGGTTCTTACCTAGAACATATGGACAACTACAAATACCTAGGTGTCTGGCTAGACTGTAACCTCTCCTTCCAGACTCATATTAAACATCTCCAATCCAAAATCAAATCTAGAATCGGCTTTCTATTTCGCAACAAAGCCTCCTTCACTCACGCCGCCAAACTTACTCTAGTAAAACTGACTATCTTACCTATCCTCGACATTGGTGATGTCATCTACAAAATAGCTTCCAATACTTGACTCAGCAAATTGGATGCAGTCTATCACAGTGCCATCAGTTTCGTTACCAAAGCCCCCTATACCACCCACCACTGCGACCTGTATGCTCTAGTCGGCTGGCCCTCGCTACATATTCGTTGCCAGACCTACTGTCTCCAGGTAATTTAAGTCTTTGCTAGGTAAAGTGCCGCCTTATCTCAGCTCACTGGTGACGATAACAACACCCACCCGTAGCACGTGATCCAGCAGGTATATCTCACTGGGCATCCCCAAAGCCAACACCACCTTTGGCTGCCTTTTCTTCCAGTTCTCTGCTGCCAGTGACTGGAACGAATTGCAAAAATTGCTGAAGTTGGAGACATATTTCTCTTACTAACTTTAAACATCAGCTAACCGATCCCTGCAGCTATACATAGTCCATCTGTAAATAGCCCACCCAATCTACCTACCTCATACCCATACTGTTTTTATTGACTTTTCTGCTCTTTTGCACACCAGTATCTCTACTAGCACATCATCTGCTCATTTATCACTCCAGTGTTACTTTGCTAAATTGTAATTACTTCGCTACTATGGCCTATTTATTGCCTACCTCACGGCATTTGCATACACTGGATATAGACTTTTTTCTATTGTGTTATTGACTGTACGCTTGTTTATTCCATGTGTAACTCTGTGTTGTTTGTCGCACTGCTTTGCTTTATCTTGGCCAGGTCACAGTTGTAAATGAGAACTTGTTCTCAACTAGCTTACCTGGTTAAATAAAAGGTGCATTTTTTATTTTATTTTTATAATTCTGTGGAGTTGATCCTCAACACTGAAAGGTGTTGCTGCTTAATACTGAGGATGTTGTTCAAATGACCCATGGGAGTGTTTTTCTCGATGTCTGAAGTGTTATCTTAACACTCAGTTTTTCAATATTAAGACTACAAAAAGTGTTAAATTAACACTTTCAAATTTGCTCTGTACATTTACCAAATGCACGGGCAATAGCTAAAAAGAAATAGCCTATTTTTCAATTTCTGCATAAAATGACAACTAACTACCTGAAGCAAGGAAACACTTTGAAGTTTTTCAATATTAACATGTGAAATAAATGTATGGGAATATAACACCTGGTAAAAGATAATACAAAACAAAAACTGTTTTTTCTGTTCCATCATCTGAAATGTAAAAGAGAGGACATTGCGGTTTCGGCACATTTTGGATTTTGGCCACTATATGGCAGCAATGTATGTGCAGAGTTATAGGCTGATCCATTGAAGTGTTCAAATACATCAGAGTCTGCCCAAATGTGCCACATTGGTCAATTGATACATTTTCAAGAACATAACGATAGAGAACATACACAAATGATATGTAATAAAAAATACATGGTTTACACTCCCAGGAAGGTCATACATGATGGAAAAGTAACTTCCCTACAGAAGACACTAACCTTCACACATCTAGATGGCTGGGCTGAGGCGGGTGTGGGGCCATGAACAGCAGGGGTTCAAACTTTAGAACCCAGTTCCTACATTTTGAATATAAAAACACATTTTTATCAAACAAAGCTCTGCTACATGTTTTATGTCTGGGACCCTCAGGATAACAAATCAGAGCCAGATTACTGAATGTAATTACATTACCTTCAGATGTGAACCTTCAGTGGCAGGTAGCCTAGTGGTTAGAGTGTTGGACTTGTAACCGGAAGGTTGCAAGATTGAATCTCCGAGCTGAAAAGGTAAAAATCTGTCGTTCTGCCCCTGAACAGGCAGTTAACCCACTGTTCTTAGGCCGTCATTGAAAATAAGAATTTGTTCTTAACTGACTTGCCTAGTTAAATAAAGGTTAAAAAAAGTGAATGTATCAAACCAGTTAACTTGATAAGTGTTTTAATTGTGCACTCGCAAACAATAGCATGGTATTTTTTCACTAATAGCTACTGTAAATTGGACAGTGCAGTTAGATTAACATGAATTTAAGCTTTCTGTCCGGATAAGACATGTCTATGTCCTGGGAAATGTCCTTGTTACTTACGTCATTAGTGCACGTTAGCTCAACCGTCCAGGTGCAGGGACACCGATCCCTGTCCTATCTGAACGGACACCGGTAGAGGGCAAGACTGTACAGGTTCCCCTTGAGAAACTAAATCGAATATGTCTCTAACAGCAGCTCAAACAGGTAGGCCTACGTAATGTCAGCACTTGGCCCCCAGGACCATACAATTACCCAATTGGCAATTACAACCAATAAACTGGTTCTACAATGTAAAAGGCAATTTTCACATCCATTGTTACATCAGTCTTTATCAGACTTAATGATTATTAATGGTATTTCAATACCAGGCATAGATGGAACAATCGTTTCCTCTTATTCAACGTTATGACTCCAAAGTGTGAAGTGCAGGCCACACAGCCTATTTCTATGCGCACCCTACCCTATTAAGCACAACCAGAATGACAGACATAGGACACAGACGCACGGAACTCCGACATAACCCAGAAAATGTGAACAAAGGAAACCATACATTTAATTAAATTAACAGAACTTCTACCGCATGAGTCTTGTGAACGTTCATGTGCACAATAAACATCGCGCCCACTCAGCATGTGAGAAATGGTTGGCTAAATGAAACTGTATCGAAGGCCTATGAAACAGAAATGTCTGCACTTGCACACTTCCCATCATGGATTTACAAATGGTGAAAACAATGCTTACACCAATCCAGGGCTTTTAAATCCATAATGGGATTGTGCAAGTGCAGACGTCAGGAAAATGGAGAATAGGGATGTAACCAAAAGTATCACTGTCCGTGTCTCTTTGTATTTCTCACCCCTTCTTTCACTTGATTCCTCCCTGTCCAGATCCTGGACTCCCCAGTGGAGATTGCAGATAAAGCAGTCAGAATCATCACCATACTCCCCTCCAGTCCCAACGTCATAGAGGTCTATACTGGACCCAACTGCATCCTCAAGTAAGCAGCTCCCCCTCTCTGGTCCCTCTCCCAGAACTATATATGTAAAGAAACTGGTGTAGAAACAGACCTGATCCCCTATAACAGACCTGATCCCCCTATAATAGACCTGATCCCCTATAACACACCTGATCCCCTATAACAGACCTGATCCCCGTATAATAGACCTGATCCCCCTATAATAGACCTGATCCCCCTATAATAGACCTGATCCCCCTATAATAGACCTGATCCCATATAACACACCTGATCCCCTATAACAGACCTGATCCCCTATAACACACCTGATCCCATATAATAGACCTGATCCCCTATAATAGACCTGATCCCCTATAATAGACCTGATCCCCTATAACAGACCTGATCCCCTATAATAGACCTGATCCCCTATAATAGACCTGATCCCCTACAATAGACCTGATCCCCTATAATAGACCTGATCCCCTATAATAGACCTGATCCCCTATAACAGACCTGATCCCCTATAATAGACCTGATCCCCTATAATAGACCTGATCCCCTTCAATAGACCTGATCCCCTATAATAGACCTGATCCCCTATAACAGACCTGATCCCTGATAATAGACTTGATCCCCGATAATAGACTTGATCCCCGATAACTGGCCTGTCCCTTATAAGTGGCCTGTCCACTATAACTGGCCTATCCACTATAACTGGCCTATCCACTATAACTGGCCTATCCACTATAACTGGCCTATCCACTATAACTGGCCTGTCCACTATAACTGGCCTATCCCATATAACTGGCCTGTCCACTATAACTGGCCTGTCCACTATAACTGGCCTATCCACTATAACTGGCCTATCCACTATAACTGGCCTATCCATTATAACTGGCCTGTCCACTATAACTGGCCTTCCACTATAACTGGCCTATCCACTATAACTGGCCTATCCATTATAACTGGCCTGTCCACTATAACTGGCCTGTCCACTCCATTTAACATTTATCACTTAACTCATTTCCAGCATAACTTATCCAGATAACTGGCCTGTCTTACTATAACTGGCCTATCCACTACAACTGGCCTATCCACTATAACTGGCCTGTCCACTATAACTGGCCTATCCATTATAACTGGCCTATCCACTATAACTGGCCTGTCCACTATAACTGGCCTATCCATTATAACTGGCCTATCCATTATAACTGGCCTGTCCACTATAACTGGCCTGTCCACTATAACTGGCCTATCCACTATAACTGGCCTGTCCACTATAACTGGCCTGTCCACTATAACTGGCCTGTCCACTATAACTGGCCTATCCACTATAACTGGCCTGTCCACTATAACTGGCCTATCCACTATAACTGGCCTGTCCACTATAACTGGCCTGTCCACTATAACTGGCCTGTCCACTATAACTGGCCTATCCACTATAACTGGCCTATCCACTATAACTGGCCTATCCACTATAACTGGCCTGTCCACTATAACTGGCCTATCCACTATAACTGGCCTGTCCCTATAACTGGCCTATCCATTATAACTGGCCTGTCCACTATAACTGGCCTATCCACTATAACTGGCCTATCCACTATAACTGGCCTATCCATTATAACTGGCCTATCCACTATAACTGGCCTATCCACTATAACTGGCCTATCCACTATAACTGGCCTATCCACTATAACTGGCCTATCCATTATAACTGGCCTATCCATTATAACTGGCCTGTCCACTATAACTGGCCTATCCATTATAACTGGCCTATCCATTATAACTGGCCTATCCACTATAAATGGCCTGTCCCTATAACTGGCCTGTCCACTATAACTGGCCTATCCACTATAACTGGCCTATCCATTATAACTGGCCTATCCATTATAACTGGCCTATCCACTATAACTGGCCTATCCATTATAACTGGCCTATCCACTATAACTGGCCTGTCCCCTATAACTGGCCTATCCATTATAACTGGCCTGTCCACTATAACTGGCCTATCCACGATAACTGGCCTATCCACTATAACTGGCCTATCCATTATAACTGGCCTATCCACTATAACTGGCCTGTCCCCTATAACTGACCTATCCATTATAACTGGCCTGTCCCCTATTACTGGCCTATCCATTATAACTGGCCTATCCACTATAACTGGCCTATCCACTATAACTGGCCTATCCACTATAACTGGCCTATCCATTATAACTGGCCTATCCACTATAACTGGCCTATCCACTATAACTGGCCTATCCATTATAACTGGCCTATCCATTATAACTGGCCTATCCATTATAACTGGCCTATCCACTATAACTGGCCTGTCCACTATAACTGGCCTGTCCACTATAACTGGCCTGTCCACTATAACTGGCCTATCCACTATAACTGGCCTGTCCACTATAACTGGCCTATCCACTATAACTGGCCTGTCCCCTATAACTGGCCTATCCATTATAACTGGCCTGTCCACTATAACTGGCCTATCCACTATAACTGGCCTATCCACTATAACAGGCCTATCCATTATAACTGGCCTATCCTCTATAACTGGCCTATCCACTATAACTGGCCTATCCACTATAACTGGCCTATCCACTATAACTGGCCTATCCATTATAACTGGCCTATCCATTATAACTGGCCTGTCCACTATAACTGGCCTATCCATTATAACTGGCCTATCCATTATAACTGGCCTATCCACTATAAATGGCCTGTCCCCTATAACTGGCCTATCCACTATAACTGGCCTATCCGCTATAACTGGCCTGTCCACTATAACTGGCCTATCCACTATAACTGGCCTATCCATTATAACTGGCCTATCCATTATAACTGGCCTATCCACTATAACTGGCCTATCCATTATAACTGGCCTATCCACTATAACTGGCCTGTCCCCTATAACTGGCCTATCCATTATAACTGGCCTGTCCACTATAACTGGCCTATCCACGATAACTGGCCTATCCACTATAACTGGCCTATCCATTATAACTGGCCTATCCACTATAACTGGCCTGTCCACTATAACTGGCCTATCCATTATAACTGGCCTGTCCCCTATAACTGGCCTATCCATTATAACTGGCCTATCCACTATAACTGGCCTATCCACTATAACTGGCCTATCCATTATAACTGGCCTATCCATTATAACTGGCCTATCCACTATAACTGGCCTGTCCCCTATAACTGGCCTTTCCATTATAACTGGCCTATCCATTATAAATGGCCTATCCATTATAACTGGCCTATCCACTATAACTGGCCTGTCCACTATAACAGGCCTGTCCCATAAAACTGGCCTATCCACTATAACTGGCCTATCCACTATAACTGGCCTGTCCACTATAACAGGCCTGTCCCATAAAACTGGCCTATCCACTATAACTGGCCTATCCACTATAACTGGCCTAACCACTATAACTGGCCTATCCACTATAACTGGCCTATCCACTATAACTGGCAACTGGCCTCCACTATAACTTGCCTATCCACTATAACTGGCCTATCCATTATAACTGGCCTATCCATTATAACTGGCCTATCCAATATAACTGGCTTCATCCACTATAAATGGCCTGTCCATAACTGGCCTATCCATTATAACTGGCCTATCCATTATAACTGACCTGTCCACTATAACTGGCCTATCCACTATAAATGGCCTGTCCCCTATAACTGGCCTATCCGCTATAACTGGCCTATCCGCTATAACTGGCCTGTCCGCTATAACTGGCCTGTCCACTATAACTGGCCTATCCATTATAACTGGCCTGTCCACTATAACTGGCCTGTCCACTATAACTGGCCTATCCACAATAACTGGCCTGTCCACAATAACTGGCCTATCCACTATAACTGGCCTATCCACTATAACTGGCCTGTCCAGTATAACTGGCCTGTCCACTATAACTGGCCTATCCATTATAACTGGCCTGCCCCCCTTAACTGGCCTATCCACTATAACTGGCCTATCCATTATAACTGACCTGTCCACTATAACTGGCCTATCCACTATAACTGGCCTATCCACTATAACTGGCCTGTCCACTATAACTGGCCTGTCCACTATAACTGGCCTATCCACTATAACTGGCCTATCCACTATAACTGGCCTATCCACTATAACTGGCCTGCCCCCCTTAACTGGCCTATCCACTATAACTGGCCTATCCATTATAACTGACCTGTCCACTATAACTGGCCTTCCACTATAACTGGCCTATCCACTATAACTGGCCTATCCACTATAACTGGCCTATCCACTATAACTGGCCTATCCACTATAACTGGCCTGTCCACTACAACTGGCCTATCCCATATAACTGGCCTGTCCACTATAACTGGCCTGTCCACTATAACTGGCCTATCCACTATAACTGGCCTATCCACTATAACTGGCCTATCCACTATAACTGGCCTGTCCACTATAACTGGCCTTCCACTATAACTGGCCTATCCACTATAACTGGCCTATCCATATAACTATCCACTATAACCGGCCTGTCCACTATAACCGGCCTATCCACTATAACTGGCCTATCCACTATAACTGGCCTGTCCACTATAACTGGCCTATCCATTATAACTGGCCTGTCCACTTAACTGGCCTATCCACTATAACTGGCCTATCCACTATAACTGACCTGTCCACTATAACTGGCCTTCCACTATAACTGGCCTATCCACTATTGGCATCCACTATAACTGGCCTATCCACTATAACTGGCCTATCCAGTATAACTGGCCTGTCCACTATAACTGGCCTATCCATTATAACCGGCCTGCCCCCTTAACTGGCCTATCCACTATAACTGGCCTATCCATTATAACTGACCTGTCCACTATAACTGGCCTATCCACTATAACTGGCCTATCCACTATAACTGGCCTGTCCACTATAACTGGCCTGTCCACTATCCACTAAACTGGCCTATCCACTATAACTGGCCTATCCACTATAACTGGCCTGCCCCCTTAACTGGCCTATCCACTATAACTGGCCTATCCATTATAACTGACCTGTCCACTGTTCCACTATAACTGGCCTATCCACTATAACTGACCTATCCACTATAACTGGCCTATCCACTATAACTGGCCTATCCACTATAACTGGCCTGTCCACTATAACTGGCCTTCCACTATAACTGGCCTATCCATTATAACTGACCTGTCCACTATAACTGGCCTTCCAACTATAACTGGCCTATCCACTATAACTGGCCTATCCACTATAACTGGCCTATCCACTATAACTGGCCTGTCCACTACAACTGGCCTATCCCATATAACTGGCCTGTCCACTATAACTGGCCTGTCCACTATAACTGGCCTATCCACTATAACTGGCCTATCCACTATAACTGGCCTATCCACTATAACTGGCCTGTCCACTATAACTGGCCTTCCACTATAACTGGCCTATCCACTATAACTGGCCTATCCATTATAACTGGCCTGTCCACTATAACTGGCCTGTCCACTATAACTGGCCTATCCACTACAACTGGCCTATCCACTATAACTGGCCTATCCACTATAACTGGCCTATCCATTATAACTGGCCTGTCCACTAGAACTGGCCTGTCCACTATAACTGGCTTATCCACTATAACTGGCCTGTCCACAATAACTGGCCTGTCCACTATAACTGGCCTATCCACTATAACTGGCCTATCCACTATAACTGGCCTATCCACTATAACTGGCCTATCCACTATAACTGGCCTATCCATTATAACTGGCCTATCCACTATAACTGGCCTGTCCCCTATAACTGGCCTATCCACTATAACTGGCCTATCCACTATAACTGGCCTATCCACTATAACTGGCCTATCCATTATAACTGGCCTATCCATTATAACTGGCCTATCCATTATAACTGGCCTATCCACTATAACTGGCCTATCCATTATAACTGGCCTATCCACTATAACTGGCCTGTCCCCTATAACTGGCCTATCCATTATAACTGGCCTGTCCACTATAACTGGCCTATCCACGATAACTGGCCTATCCACTATAACTGGCCTATCCATTATAACTGGCCTATCCACTATAACTGGCCTGTCCCCTATAACTGGCCTATCCATTATAACTGGCCTATCCACTATAACTGGCCTATCCATTATAACTGGCCTATCCACTATAACTGGCCTATCCACTATAACTGGCCTATCCATTATAACTGGCCTATCCATTATAACTGGCCTATCCACTATAACTGGCCTGTCCCCTATAACTGGCCTTTCCATTATAACTGGCCTATCCATTATAAATGGCCTATCCATTATAACTGGCCTATCCACTATAACTGGCCTGTCCACTATAACAGGCCTGTCCCATAAAACTGGCCTATCCACTATAACTGGCCTATCCACTATAACTGGCCTGTCCACTATAACAGGCCTGTCCCATAAAACTGGCCTATCCACTATAACTGGCCTATCCACTATAACTGGCCTAACCACTATAACTGGCCTATCCACTATAACTGGCCTATCCACTATAACTGGCCTGTCCACTATAACTTGCCTATCCACTATAACTGGCCTATCCATTATAACTGGCCTATCCATTATAACTGGCCTATCCAATATAACTGGCCTATCCACTATAAATGGCCTGTCCCCTATAACTGGCCTATCCATTATAACTGGCCTATCCATTATAACTGACCTGTCCACTATAACTGGCCTATCCACTATAAATGGCCTGTCCCCTATAACTGGCCTATCCGCTATAACTGGCCTATCCGCTATAACTGGCCTGTCCGCTATAACTGGCCTGTCCACTATAACTGGCCTATCCATTATAACTGGCCTGTCCACTATAACTGGCCTGTCCACTATAACTGGCCTATCCACAATAACTGGCCTGTCCACAATAACTGGCCTATCCACTATAACTGGCCTATCCACTATAACTGGCCTGTCCAGTATAACTGGCCTGTCCACTATAACTGGCCTATCCATTATAACTGGCCTGCCCCTTAACTGGCCTATCCACTATAACTGGCCTATCATTATAACTGACCTTTCCTATCCACTATAACTGGCTATCCACTATAACTGGCCTCCGTCCATCTGGCCTGTCCACTAGGAACTGGCCTGTCCACTATAACTGGCCTGTCCACTATAACTGGCCTATCCACTATAACTGGCCTGTCCACTATAACTGGCCTATCCACTATAACTGGCCTATCCATTATAACTGGCCTATCCACTATAACTGGCCTATCCACTATAACTGGCCTATCCACTATAACTGGCCTATCCACTATAACTGGCCTATCCACTATAACTGGCCTATCCACTATAACTGGCCTGTCCACTATAACTGGCCTATCCACTATAACTGGCCTATCCACTATAACTGGCCTATCCACTATAACTGGCCTATCCACTATAACTGGCCTATCCACTATAACTGGCCTGTCCACTATAACTGGCCTGTCCACTATAACTGGCCTATCCACTATAACTGGCCTATCCATTATAACTGGCCTATCCACTATAACTGGCCTGTCCACTATAACTGGCCTATCCACTATAACTGGCCTATCCACTATAACTGGCCTGTCCACTATAACTGGCCTATCCATTATAACTGGCCTGTCCACTATAACTGGCCTATCCACTATAACTGGCTTATCCACTATAACTGGCCTGTCCACTATAACTGGCCTATCATCCACTATAACTGGCCTATCCACTATAACTGGCCTATCCACTATAACTGGCATTATAACTGGCCTGTCCACATAACTGGCCTATCCATTATAACTGGCCTGTCACTTCATTCATAAACTGGCCTGTCCATTATAACTGGCCTGTCCACTATAACTGGCCTATCCACTATAACTGGCCTGTCCACTATAACTGGCCTGTCCACTATAACTGGCCTATCCACTATAACTGGCCTATCCATTATAACTGGCCTGCCCAACTTCCACTATAACTGGCCTATCCATTATAACTGGCCTGTCCACTATAACTGGCCTATCCACTATAACTGGCCTATCCACTATAACTGGCCTATCCACTATAACTGGCCTGTCCACTATAACTGGCCTTCCACTATAACTGGCCTATCCATTATAACTGGCCTGTCCACTATAACTGGCCTATCCACTATAACTGGCCTATCCACTATAACTGGCCTATCCACTATAACTGGCCTATCCACTATAACTGGCCTATCCACTATAACTGGCCTGTCACCCAACTGGCCTATCCACCCATAACTGGCCTGTCCACTATAACTATTCCACTATAACTGGCCTATCCACTATAACTGGCCTATCCACTATAACTGGCCTATCACTATAACTGGCCTGTCCACTATAACTGGCCTATCCATTATACTATAACTGGCCTATCCATTATAACTGGCCTGTCCACTATAAACTGGCCTGTCCACTATAACTGGCCTATCCACTACAACTGGCCTATCCACTATAACTGGCCTATCCACTATAACTGGCCTATCCTCTATAACTGGCCTGTCCACTATAACTGGCCTATCCACTATAACTGGCTTATCCACTATAACTGGCCTGTCCACCATAACTGGCCTATCCACTATAACTGGCCTATCCACTATAACTGGCCTATCCACTATAACTGGCCTGTCCACTATAACTGGCCTATCCATTATAACTGGCCTGTCCACTATAACTGGCCTATCCACTATAACTGGCCTATCCACTATAACTGGCCTGTCCACATAACTATATCCACTATAACTGGCCTGTCCACTATAACTGGCCTATCCATTATAACTGGCCTGTCCACTATAACTGGCCTATCCACTATAACTGGCCTATCCACTATAACTGGCCTATCCACTATAACTGGCCTATCCACTATAACTGGCCTATCCACTATAACTGGCCTATCCACTATAACTGGCCTATCCACTATAACTGGCCTATCCATTATAACTGGCCTATCCATTATAACTGGCCTGTCCACTATAACTGGCCTATCCATTATAACTGGCCTATCCATTATAACTGGCCTATCCACTATAACTGGCCTGTCCCCTATAACTGGCCTATCCTATAACTGGCCTATCCACTATAACTGGCCTATCCACTATAACTGGCCTATCCACTATAACTGGCCTATCCACTATAACTGGCCTAACTGGCCTATCCATTATAACTGGCCTATCCATTATAACTGGCCTATCCACTATAACTGGCCTATCCATTATAACTGGCCTATCCACTATAACTGGCCTGTCCACTATAACTGGCCTATCCATTATAACTGGCCTGTCCACTATAACTGGCCTATCCACGATAACTGGCCTATCCACTATAACTGGCCTATCCATTATAACTGGCCTATCCACTATAACTGGCCTCCTATAACTGGCCTACCATATAACTGGCCTGTCCACTATAACTGGCCTATCCATTATAACTGGCCTATCCACTCCATTATAACTGGCCTATCCACTATAACCGGCCTGTCCACTATAACTGGCCTATCCATTATAACTGGCCTATCCACTATAACTGGCCTGTCCACTATAACTGGCCTATCCACGCATAACTGGCCTGTCCACTATAACAGGCCTGTCCCATAAAACTGGCCTATCCACTTAACTATCCACTATAACTGGCCTGTCCACTATAACTGGCCTGTCCATATAACTGGCCTATCCACTATAACTGGCCTATCCACTATAACTGGCCTATCCACTATAACTGGCCTAACCACTATAACCAACCACTATAACTGGCCTAACATAAGGCCTGTCCCCTATAACTGGCCTATCCACTATAACTGGCCTATCCATTATAACTGGCCTATCCACCGGCTTATATTTATTCAATCCAATATAACTGGCCTATCCACTATAAATGGCCTGTCCCCTATAACTGGCCTATCCATTATAACTGGCCTATCCATTATAACTGGCCTGTCCACTATAACTGGCCTATCCACTATAAATGGCCTGTCCACTATAACTGGCCTATCCACTATAACTGGCCTATCCACTATAACTGGCCTGTCCACTATAACTGGCCTGAACATTCTAAAACTGGCCTGTCCACTATAACTGGCCTGTCCACTATAACTGGCTATCCACTATAACTGGCTGTCCTACTAACTGCTATCCACTATAACTGGCCTATCCACTATAACTGGCCTGTCAGTATAACTGGCCTGTCACTATAACTGGCCTGTCCCCATAACTGGCCTATCCACTATAACTGGCCTATCCATTATAACTGGCCTGTCCACTATAACTGGCCTATCCACTATAACTGGCCTATCCACTATAACTGGCCTATCCACTATAACCGGCCTGTCCACTATAACTGGCCTATCCATTATAACTGGCCTGTCCACTATAACTGGCCTGTCCACTATAACTGGCCTATCCACTATAACTGGCCTATCCACTATAACTGGCCTGCCCACTATAACTGGCCTATCCACTATAACTGGCCTATCCATTATAACTGGCCTGTCCACTATAACTGGCCTGTCCACTATAACTGGCCTATCCACTATAACTGGCCTATCCACTATAACTGGCCTATCCACTATAACTGGCCTATCCACTATAACTGGCCTGTCCACTATAACTGGCCTATCCATTATAACTGGCCTGTCCCCCCATAACTGGCCTATCCATTATAACTGGCCTGTCCCCTGGCCTATCCACTATAACTGGGCCTGTCCACTATAACTGGCCTTCCATTATAACTGGCCTATCCATTATAAATGGCCTATCCATTATAACTGGCCTGTCCACTATAACTGGCCTATCCACTATAACTGGCCTGTCCACTAAAACTGGCCTATCCACTATAACTGGCCTATCCACTATAACTGGCCTACTATAACAGGCCTTCCCATAAAACTGGCCTATCCACTATAACTGGCCTATCCACTATAACTGGCCTATCCACTATAACTGGCCTAACCACTATAACTGGCAACCACTTAACGGCCTATCCATTATAACTGGCCTGTCCACTATAACTGGCCTATCACTATAACTGGCCTATCCATTATAACTGGCCTATCCATTATAACTGGCCTATCCACTATAACTGGCCTATCCACTATAACTGGCCTGTCCACTATAACTGGCCTATCCATTATAACTGGCCTATCCATTATAACTGACCTATCCACTATAACTGGCCTATCCACTATAAATGGCCTGTCCCATAACTGGCCTATCCGCTATAACTGGCCTATCAACTGGCCTGAACGCTATAACTGGCCTATCCAATTATCCACTACTGGCCTGTCCTATAATAACTGGCCTATCCACAATAACTGGCCTGTCCACTATAACTGGCCTATCCACTATAACTGGCCTATCCACTATAACTGGCCTGTCCAGTATAACTGGCCTGTCCACTATAACTTGGCCTATCCATTATAACACTATAACTGGCCTATCCATTATAACTGGCCCATTATACTGACCATCCACTATAACTGGCCTATCCACTATAACTGGCCTATCCACTATAACTGGCCTGTCCACTATAACTGGCCTATCCACTTATAACTGGCCTGTCCACTATAACTGGCCTGTCCACAATAACTGGCCTATCCACTATAACTGGCCTATCCACTATAACTGGCCTATCCACTATAACTGGCCTGCCCCCTTAACTGGCTATCCACTATAACTGGCCTATCATTATAACTGGCTCTCCACAAAAATGGCCTTATAACTGGCCTATCCACTACAAATGGCTATCCACTATACCGGCCTATCCACTATAACTGGCCTATCCATATAACTGGCCTGTCCACTATAACTGGCCTGTATCCATTATAACTGGCCTGCCCACTATAACTGGCCTATCCACTATAACTGCCTATCCAAAATAACTGGCCTGTCTATCCACTATAACTGGCCTGTCACTATAACTGGCCTATCCATTATAACTGGCCTATCATTATAATGTCCTATCCACTATAACTGGCCTGTCCACTATAACTGGCCTATCCACTATAACTGGCCTGTCCACTATAACTGGCCTGTCCACTATAACTGGCCTATCCACTATAACTGGCCTGTCCACTATAACTGGCCTATCCATTATAACTGGCCTGTCCACTATAACTGGCCTGTCCACTATAACTGGCCTATCCACTATAACTGGCCTATCCATTATAACTGGCCTGTCCACTATAACTGGCCTATCCATTATAACTGGCCTGTCCACTATAACTGGTCTATCCATTATAACTGGCCTATCCATTATAACTGGCCTCTCCTTTATAACTGGCCTATCCACTATAAATGGCCTATCCACTATAACTGGCCTGCCCACTATAACTGGCCTATCCATTATAACTGGCCTATCCATTATAACTGACCTGACCATTATAACTGGTTATCCATATAACTGGCTATCCACTATAACTGGCCTTCCACAATTCACTATAACTGGCCTATCCATTATAATTGGCCTGTCCATTAACTGGCTTGTTCACTATAACTGGCCTATCCTATAATTCGGCTGTTCACTAACTGGGCTATCCACTATAACTGGCCTATCCACTATAACTGGCCTGTCCACTATAACTGGCCTATCCACTATAATAGCCTATCCATTATAACTGGCCTATCCACTATAACTGGCCTATCCACTATAACTGGCCTATCCACTGGCCTATCCACTAAAACTGGCCTATCCATTATAACTGGCCTATCCACTATAACTGGCCTATCCATTATAACTGGCCTGTCACTATAACTGGCCTATCCACTATAACTGGCCTATCCACTTATAACTGGGCCTATCACTATAAATTATAAATTCGGCCTGTCACTATAACTGGCCCCTATAACTGGCCTGTCACTATAACTGGCCTATCCACATAACTATATAACTGGCCTGTCACTATAATTGGCCTATCCACTATAACCGGCCTATCCACTATAACTGGCCTATCCACTTAACCGGCTCGTCCAGCTATAACTGGCTTCATCCACTATAACTGGCCTATCCATTATAACTGGCCTGTCCACTATAATTGGCCTATCCACTATAACTGGCCTATCCACTATAACTGGCCTTGTCCACTATAACTGGCCTATCCACTATAACTGGCTTCATTCACATAACTGGCCTATCCACTATAACTGGCCTATCCACTATAACTGGCCTATCCACTATAACTGGCCTATCCACTATAACTGGCCTATCCATTATAACTGGCCTATACAGCTCCCCCTATAACTGGCCTATCCACTATAACTGGCCTATCCATTATAACTGGCCTATCCACTATAACTGGCCTATCCACTATAACTGGCCTGTCCATTATAACTGGCCTATCCACTATAACTGGCCTATCCACTATAACTGGCCTATCCACTATAACTGGCCTATCCACTATAACTGGCCTGTCCACTATAACTGGCCTATCCATTATAACTGGCCTATCCACTATAACTGGCCTTCCACTATAACTGGCCTGTCCACTATAACTGGCCTATCCACTATAACTGGCCTATCCACTATAACACTATAATTGGCCTATCCATTATAACTGGCCTGTCCACTATAACTGGCCTATCCATTATACCTGGCCTATCAAATGGCCTGTCCACTATAACTGGCCTATCCACTATAACTGGCCTATCCATTATAACTGGCCTATCCACTATAACTGGCCTATCCATTATAACTGGCCTGTCACTATAACTGGCCTTCCACTATAACTGGCCTATCCACTATAACACTATAACTGGCCTATCCATTATAACTGGCCACTTCATCTGATGTCCACTATAACTGGCCTATCCATTATAACTGGCTTTGTCCATTATAACTGGCTTCATCATTCATTATAACTGGCCTCATCCACTATAACTGGCCTGTCCACTATAACCGGCTTCTACTATTAACTGGCCTGGGTTCACTATAACCGGCCTATCCACTATAACTGGCCTTCCATTATAACTGGCCTATCCACTATAACTGGCTTCACCTCGTCCACTTAAATGGCCTATCCACTATAACTGGCCTATCCATTATAACTGGCTCGTCCACTTATAACCGGTTCACTATAACTGGGCCATTCACTATAACCGGCCTCGGCCGGCTTCATTCACTATAACTGGCCTTCATTCACTATAACTGGCCTGTCCACTATAACTGGCCTTCACTATAACCTTCATTCATATAACGGTCTAACGGCTTATCCACTATAACTGGCCCTCATCCACTATAATTCGGCTATCATTCACTATAATTGCCTATCCCCTATAATCCGGCTTCATTCACTATAATTGGCCTCATTCATTATAACTGGCCTGTCGTCACTATAACCGGCCTTCTACTATAATTCGGCTTCATCTACTATAACTGGCCTATCTACTATAACTGGCTTCATTCACTATAATTCGGCTTCCACTATAACCGGCCTATCCACCAACTTATCCAATATAACTGGCCTGTCCACTATAACTGGCCTATCCATTATAACTGGCTTCATTCACTATAACTGGCCTATCCACTATAACAAGCTTATCCAATTATAACGGCTTCATTCACTATAACTGGCTGTCCACTATAACTGGCCTATCCACTATAACCGGCCTATCCACATAACTGGCCTATCCACTATAACTCGGCCTGTCCACTATAACTGGCCTATCCACTATAACTGGCTCATTCACTATAACTGGCCTATCCACTATAACCGGCCTATCCACTATAACTGGCCTATCCACTAAAATTGCCTGTCCTATAATTCGGCCTTCCATCTACTAATTCTAAAATGCCTATTATAAATGGCTTCATCTACTATAATTCCTATAACTATAACCGGCCTATCCACTATAACAGGCCTATCCACTATAACTTCGGCCTATTCATTATAACCGGCCTTCGTTCACTATAACCGGCTTCTATCCACTATAACTGGCCTATCCACTATAACTCGGCCTATCCACTATAACTGGCCTATTCATTATAACTGGCCTATCCATATAACTGGCCTATCCACTATAACTGGCTTCATTCATTATAAATTCGGCTTATCTACTATAAATGGCTTTTATAAATTGGCCTTCTACTATACTATAACTGGCCACTATAACTGTATCCACTATAACTGGCCTATCTACTATAACTGGCCTATCACTATAACCGGCCTATCCATTATAACTCGGCTGTCTACTATAATTCGGCTATTCACTATAATTCGGCCTATCCATTATAATTGGGTCTACTATAATTGGCATCACTATAACTGGCTGTCCACTTAACTGGCTATCATATAACTGGCCTCATTCACTATAACTCGGGTCTTCACTATAACTGGCCTATCTCTATAACTGGCCTCATTCATTATAATTCGGCCTTCATTATAACTGGGCCTGTCCTATTAACTGGCTATTTATCACTATAATTTCCTATTCATTATAAATGGCCTTCATCTATAACTGGCCTATTCACTATAAATCGGCTATCCACTATAACTGGCCTATAACTGGCCTATTCACTATAACTGGCCTGTCCCCTATAACTGGCCTTTCATTATAACTGGCCTGTTCACTATAATTCGGCCTATCCACTATAACTGGCCTATCCACTATAACTCGGCTTCGTTCACTATAACTGGCTTCGGCCTATCCCATATAAATTCACTGGCCTATCCATTATAACTGGCTATCACTATAACTGGCCTGTTCATTATAACAGGCCTGTCCATAAAACTGGCCTCGTCCACTATAACTGGCTTCATTCATTATAACTGGCCTATCCACTATAACTTATAATTGGCTTTCCATTCACTATAAATGGCCTATCCACTATAATTCGGCTTCATTCACTATAACTGGCCTAACGGCACCATAACTGTCCTAAATAACTGGCCTTCACTATAATTCGGCCTATTCATTATAACTGGCCTGTCACTATAATTCGGCCTGGTCCACTATAACTGGCCTATTCATTATAACTGGCTATCCATTATAACTGGCCTATCCATTATAACTGGCCTATCTATTATAATTGACCTGTCCACTATAACTGGCCTATTCACTATAACTGGCTTCATTGTAAATTGCCTGTCTACTACAATTCGGCCTATCTACTATAATTGGGCTTCATTCACTATAATTCGGCTATCTACTCGGCTCGTCATTATAATTCGGCTTATAAATTCGGCCCTAATAAATGGCCTCGTCTCACTAATGGGTATAATTATAATTCGGCTTCTTCACTAGTAACTGGCCGGCCACTATAACTGGCATTCACTATAACTGGCTTATTCATTATAACGGCTACTATAACTGGCTTCACTATAACTGGCCTGGGTTCACTATAACTGGCTTCATTCACTATAACCACACTATAACTGGCCTCGTCTACTATAACTGGCTTCATTCACTATAACTGGCCTCGTCCACTATAACTGGCTATCCAGTTATAACTGGCCTGTCCACTATAACTGGCCTATCCACTATAACCGGCCTGCCCCCTATAACTGGCCTATCCACTATAACTGGCCTATCCATTATAATTGGCCTGTCCACTATAACTGGCCTATCCACTATAACTGGCCTATCCACTATAACTGGCCTGTCCACTATAACTGGCCTGTCCACTATAACTGGCCTACTCTACTATAACTGGCCTCATTCACTTATAACTGGCCATCACTTATAACTGGCCTATCCACTATAACGGCTCTTCCACTATAACTGGCCTATCCACTATAACTGGCCTATTCCTATAACTGGCCTATCCACTATAACTGGCCTATCCATTATAACTGGCCTATCCACTATAACTGGCCTTCCACTATAACTGGCCTATCCACTATAACTGGCCTATCCACTATAACTGGCCTATCCACTATAACTGGCCTATCCATTATAATTCGGCCTGTCCACTATAACTGGCCTATTCACTATAACCGGCTTCCTTATACTGGCCTATCCACTATAACTGGCCTATCATTATAATTGGCAAAATAAAATGGCCTATCCACTATAACTGGCCTCATCCACTATAACTGGCCTATCTCCTATAACTGGCCTTTCCATTATAACTGGCCTATCCACTATAACTGGCCTATCCACTATAACTGGCCTATCCACTATAACTGGCCTATCCACTATAACTGGCCTGTCCACTATAACTGGCCTGTCCACTATAACTGGCCTGTCCACTATAACAGGCCTGTCCACTATAACAGGCCTGTCCCATAAAACTGGCCTATCCACTATAACTGGCCTATCCACTATAACTGGCCTAACCACTATAACTGGCCTAACCACTATAACTGGCCTAACCACTATAACTGGCCTATCCACTATAACTGGCCTGTCCACTATAACTTGCCTATCCACTATAACTGGCCTATCCATTATAACTGGCCTATCCATTATAACTGGCCTATCCAATATAACTGGCCTATCCACTATAAATGGCCTGTCCCCTATAACTGGCCTATCCATTATAACTGGCCTATCCATTATAACTGACCTGTCCACTATAACTGGCCTATCCACTATAAATGGCCTGTCCACTATAACTGGCTATGGCTATAACACTGGCTATCCACTATAACTGGCTGGACGCTATAACTGGCCTGAACACTATAACTGGCCATTCACTATAACTGGCCTGTCCACTATAACTGGCCTATCCACTATAACTCGGCCTGTCCACAATAACTGGCCTATCCACTATAACTGGCCTATCCACTATAACTGGCCTGTCCAGTATAACTGGCCTGTCCACTATAACTGGCCTATCCACTATAACTGGCCTGCCCACTATAACTGGCCTATCCACTATAACCGGCCTATCCTGACCTCATTACTATAACTGGCCTATCCACTATAACTGGCCTATCCACTATAACTGGCCTGTCCACTATAACTGGCCTGTCCACTATAACTGGCCTATCCACTATAACTGGCCTGTCCACTATAACTGCCTATCCACTATAACTGGCTATCCACTATAACTGGCCTATCCACTATAACTGGCCTGTCCCCTATAACTGGCCTTTATCCACTATAACTGGCCTATCCATATAACTGACCTGTCCACTATAACTGGCCTATCCACTATAACTGGCCTATCCACTACAACGGCCTATCCACTATAACTGGCCTATCCACTATAACTGGCCTATCCACTATAACTGGCCTGTCCACTATAACTGGCCTATCCATTATAACTGTCCCCCATAACTGGCCTATCCACTATAACTGGCCTATCCATTATAACTGGCTTCATTCACTATAACTGTCCTATCCACTATAACTGGCCTGTCTACTATAACTGGCCTATCCACTATAACTGGCCTATCCACTATAACTGTCCTCATCCACTATAACCACTACTATAACTGGCCTATCCACTATAACTGGCCTGTCCACTATAACTGGCCTATCCACTATAACTGGCCTATCCACTATAACTGGCCTGTCCACTATAACTGGCCTATCCATTATACCTGGCCTGTCCACTATAACTGGCCTGTCCACTATAACTGGCCTATCCACTATAACTGGCCTATCCACTATAACTGGCCTGTCCACTATAACTGGCCTATCCATTATAACTGGCCTGTCCACTATAACTGGTCTATCCATTATAACTGGCCTATCCATTATAACCGGCCTCGTCTATAACTGGCTATCCACTATAACTGGCCTATCCATATAACTGGCCTGTCCACTATAACTGGCCTATCCACTATAACTGGCCTATCCACTATAACTGGCCTGTCCACTATAACTGGCCTATCCACTATAACTGGCCTATCCACATAACTGGCCTACTATAACTGGCCTATCCACTATAACTGGCCTATCCACTATAACTGGCCTGTCCCCTATAACTGGCCTATCCACTATAACTGGCCTATCCATTATAACTGGCCTGTCCACTATAACTGGCTATCCACTATAACTGGCCTATCACTATAACTGGCTTCATTCACTATAACTGGCCTGTTCACTATAAATGGCCTATCTCTATAATGGCCTATCTACTATAACTGGCCTATCCACTATAACTGGCCTGCCCACAATAACTGGCCTATCCACTATAACTGGCCTATCCATTATAACTGACCTGTCCACTATAACTGGCCTTCCACTATAACTGGCCTATCCACTATAACTGATAATTATCCACTATAACTGGCCTTCCATTATAACTGACCTGTCCACTATAACTGGCCTATCCACTATAACTGGCCTATCCACTATATATTCACTGGCCTATTCACTATAACTGGCCTTCCACTATAACTGGCCTATCCCTATAACTGGCCTGTCCACTATAACTGGCCTATCCACTATAACTGGCCTATCACTATAACTGGCCTATCCACTATAAATTGGCTGGTTCAGTATTATAACTATCCACTATAACTGGCCTCATTCATTACTATAACTGGCCTGTCCACTATAACTGGCCTGTCCACTATAACTGGCCTATCCATATAACTGGCCTGTCACTATAACTGGCCTAACTGGCCTGTCACTATAACTGGCCTATCCACTATAACTGGCCTATCCACTATAACTGGCCTGCCCCCCTATAACTGGCCTATCCACTATAACTGGCCTATCCACTATAACTGGCCTGTCCACTATAACTGGCTATCCACTATAACTGGCCTATCCACTATAACTGGCCTGTCCACTATAACTGGCCTATCCACTATAACTGGCCTATCCACTATAACTGGCCTGTCCACTATAACTGGCCTGTCCACTATAACTGGCCTGTCCACTATAACTGGCCTATCCACTATAACTGGCCTTCCACTATAACTGGCCTATCCACTATAACTGGCCTATCCACTATAACTGGCCTATCCACTATAACTGGCCTATCCACTATAACTGGCCTATCCACTATAACTCGGCCTATCCACTATAACTGGCCTATCCACTATAACTGGCCTATCCATTATAACTGGCTGTCCACTATAACTGGCCTATCCACTATAACTGGCCTATCCATAACCTGGCTTCATTCATAACCGGCCTGTCCACTATAACTGGCCTTATCCACTATAACTGGCCTATCCACTATAACTGGCCTATCCACTATAACTGGCCTATCCACTTATAACTGGCCTATCCACTATAACTGGCCTGTCCACTATAACTGGCCTATCCATATAACTGGCCTGTCCACTATAACCGGCCTGTCCACTATAACTAACTGGCCTGTCCACTATAACTGGCCTATCCACTATAACTGGCCTATCCACTATAACTGGCCTGTCCACTATAACTGGCCTATCCACTATAACTGGCCTATCCACTATAACTGGCCTATCCACTATAACTGGCCTATCCATTATAACTGGCCTATCCACTATAACTGGCCTATCCACTATAACTGGCCTATCCATTATAACTGGCCTCTATCCACTATAACTGGCCTATCCACTATAACTGGCCTATCCATTATAACTGGCCTATATAACCATTATAACTGGCCTATCCACTATAACTGGCCTATCCACTATAACTGGCCTATCCATTATAACTGGCCTATAATTGGCTCATTCATAACTGGCCTGTCCTATAACTGGCCTATTCATTATAACACTATAACTGGCCTATCCATTATAACTTTATCTATAACTGCCTATCCACTATAACTGGCCTGTCCACTATAACTGGCCTATCCATTATAACTGGCCTATCCACTATAACTGGCCTATCCACTATAACTGGCCTATCCATTATAACTGGCCTATCCACTATAACTGGCCTATCCACTATAACTGGCCTAACTCCATTATAACTGGCCTATCCACTATAACTGGCCTATAACCCCCCACTATAACTGGCCTATCCATTATAACTGGCCTGTCCACTATAACTGGCCTATCCACTATAACTGGCCTATCCACTATAACTGGCCTATCCACTATAACTGGCCTATCCACTATAACTGGCCTATCCACTATAACTGGCCTATCCACTATAACTGGCCTATCCATTATAACTGGCCTATCCACTATAACTGGCCTGTCCCCCTATAACTGGCCTATCCACTATAACTGGCCTATCCTATAACTGGCCTGTCTATAACTGGCCTATCCATTATAACAAGGCCACCATAACTGGCCTATCCACTATAACTGGCCTATCCACTATAACTGGCCTATCCACTATAACTGGCCTATCCATTATAACTGGCCTATCCACTATAACTGGCCTATCCACTATAACTGGCCTGCCTATCCATTATAACTGGCCTGTCCCCTATAACTGGCCTATCCATTATAACTGGCCTATCCACTATAACTGGCCTATCCACTATAACTGGCCTATCCACTATAACTGGCCTATCCATTATAACTGGCCTATCCACTATAACTGGCCACTATCCATTATAACTGGCCTATCCCTATAACTGGCCTGTCCACTATAACTGGCCTATCCATTATAACTGGCCTATCCACTATAACTGGCCTATCCACTATAACTGGCCTATCCACTATAACTGGCCTATCCACTATAACTGGCCTATCCACTATAACTGGCCTATCCACTATAACTGGCCTGTCCACTATAACTGGCCTATCCATTATAACTGGCCTATCCATTATAACTGGCCTATCCATTATAACTGGCCTATCCACTATAACTGACCTGTCCACTATAACTGGCCTATCCACTATAACAGGCCTGTCCCTATAACTGGCCTATCCACTATAACTGGCCTATCCACTATAACTGGCCTATCCACTATAACTGGCCTGTCCACTATAACTGGCCTATCCACTATAACTGGCCTATCCTATAACTGGCCCGTCCACTATAACTGGCCTATCCACTATAACTGGCCTATCCACTATAACTGGCACCACTATAACTGGCCTATCCACTATAACTGGCCTGTCCACTATAACTGGCCTATCCACTATAACTGGCCTATCCATTATAACTGGCCTATCCACTATAACTGGCCTGTCCACTATAACTGGCCTGTCCACTATAACTGGCCTATCCATATAACTGGCCTATCCATTATAACTGGCCTGTCCACTATAACTGGCCTATCCACTATAACTGGCCTGTCCCCTATAACTGGCCTATCCACTATAACTGGCCTATCCACTATAACTGGCCTGTCCACTATAACTGGCCTGTCCACTATAACTGGCCTATCCATTATAACTGGCCTGTCCACTATAACTGGCCTGTCCACTATAACTGGCCTATCCACTATAACTGGCCTATCCACTATAACTGGCCTGTCCAGTATAACTGGCCTGTCCACTATAACTGGCCTATCCACTATAACTGGCCTGTCCACTATAACTGGCCTATCCACTATAACTGGCCTATCCATTATAACTGGCCTGTCCACTATAACTGGCCTATCCACTATAACTGGCCTATCCACTTATAACTGACCTGTCCACTATAACTGGCCTATCCACTATAACTGGCCTATCCACTATAACTGGCCTATCCACTATAACTGGCCTATCCACTATAACTGGCCTATCCACTATAACTGGCCTGTCCACTATAACTGGCCTATCCACTATAACTGGCCTGTCCACCATAACTGGCCTATCCACTATAACTGGCCTATCCACTATAACTGGCCTATCCACTATAACTGGCCTATCCACTATAACTGGCCTATCCACTATAACTGGCCTATCCACTATAACTGGCCTATCCACTATAACTGGCCTATCCACTATAACTGGCCTATCCACTATAACTGGCCTATCCACTATAACTGGCCTATCCACTATAACTGGCCTGTCCACTATAACTGGCCTGTCCACTATAACTGGCCTATCCACTATAACTGGCCTGTCCACAATAACTGGCCTATCCACTATAACTGGCCTATCCACTATAACTGGCCTGGCCTATAACTGGCTCCACTATAACTGGCCTATCCACTATAACTGGCCTATCCACTATAACTGGCCTATCCATATAACTGGCCTGTCCACTATAACTGGCCTATCCACTATAACTGGCCTATCCACTATAACTGGCCTGTCCACTATAACTGGCCTTCCACTATAACTGGCCTATCCACTATAACTGGCCTGTCCATTTATAACTGGCCTATCCACTATAACTGGCCTATCCACTATAACTGGCCTATCCACTATAACTGGCCTATCCACTATAACTGGCCTGTCCATTATAACTGGCCTATCCATTATAACTGGCCTATCCACTTATAACTGGCCTATCCACTATAACTGGCCTATCCACTATAACTGGCCTATCCACTATAACTGGCCTGTCCACTATAACTGGCCTGTCCACTATAACTGGCCTATCCATTATAACTGGCCTGTCCACTATAACTGGCCTATCCACTATAACTGGCTATATCCATTATAACTGGCCTGTCCACTATAACTGGCCTGTCCACTATAACTGGCCTATCCATTATAACTGGCCTGTCCACTATAACTGGCCTGTCCACTATAACTGGCCTATCCATTATAACTGGCCTGTCCACTATAACTGGCCTATCCACTATAACTGGCCTATCCACTATAACTGGCCTATCCATTATAACTGGCCTGTCCACTATAACTGGCCTATCCACTATAACTGGCCTATCCATTATAACTGGCCTATCCACTATAACTGGCCTGTCCACTATAACTGGCCTATCCACTATAACTGGCCTATCCACTATAACTGGCCTGTCCACTATAACTGGCCTATCCACTATAACTGGCCTATCCACTATAACTGGCCTGTCCACTATAACTGGCCTATCCACTATAACTGGCCTATCCACTATAACTGGCCTATCCACTATAACTGGCCTATCCACTATAACTGGCCTATCCACTATAACTGGCCTGTCCACTATAACTGGCCTATCCACTATAACTGGCCTATCCACTATAACTGGCCTATCCATTATAACTGGCCTGTCCACTATAACTGGCCTATCCACTATAAATGGCCTATAACCCTGTCCACTATAACTGGCCTATCCATTATAACTGGCCTGTCCACTATAACTGGCCTTCCTATAACTGCCTATCCACTATAAATGGCCTGTCCACTATAACTGGCCTATCCACTATAACTGGCCTATCCACTAAACTGGCCTATCCACTATAACTGGCATGTCCACTATAACTGGCCTATCCATTATAACTGGCCTGTCCACTATAACTGGCCTATCCACTATAACTGGCCTATCCACTATAACTGGCCTGTCCACTATAACTGGCCTATCCACTATAACTGGCCTATCCACTATAACTGGCCTATCCACTATAACTGGCCTGTCCACTATAACTGGCCTATCCATTATAACTGGCCTGTCCCCCATAACTGGCCTATCCACTATAACTGGCCTATCCATTATAACTGGCCTATCCACTATAACTGGCCTATCCACTATAACTGGCCTGTCCACTATAACTGGCCTATCCATTATAACTGGCCTAACTATAACTGGCCTGTCCACTATAACTGGCCTATCCACTATAACTGGCCTATCCACTATAACTGGCCTGTCCACTATAACTGGCCTATCCACTATAACTGGCCTATCCACTATAACTGGCCTGTCCACTATAACTGGCCTGTCCACTATAACTGGCCTATCCACTATAACTGGCCTATCCACTATAACTGGCCTATCCACTATAACTGGCCTATCCATTATAACTGGCCTGTCCACTATAACTGGCCTATCCACTATAACTGGCCTATCCACTATAACTGGCCTATCCATTATAACTGGCCTATCCACTATAACTGGCCTGTCCACTATAACTGGCCTATCCACTATAACTGGCCTATCCATTATAACTGGCCTGTCCACTATAACTGGCCTATCCACTATAACTGGCCTATCCACTATAACTGGCCTATCCACTATAACTGGCCTGTCCACTATAACTGGCCTATCCACTATAACTGGCCTGTCCACTATAACTGGCCTATCCACTATAACTGGCCTATCCACTATAACTGGCCTATCCACTATAACTGGCCTGTCCACTATAACTGGCCTATCCATTATAACTGGCCTGTCCCCCATAACTGGCCTATCCACTATAACTGGCCTATCCATTATAACTGGCCTGTCCACTATAACTGGCCTATCCACTATAACTGGCCTATCCATTATAACTGGCCTGTCCACTATAACTGGCCTGTCCACTATAACTGGCCTATCCACTATAACTGGCCTATCCACTATAACTGGCCTATCCACTATAACTGGCCTATCCATTATAACTGGCCTGTCCACTATAACTGGCCTGTCCACTATAACTGGCCTATCCACTATAACTGGCCTGTCCACAATAACTGGCCTATCCGCTATAACTGGCCTATCCACTATAACTGGCCTATCCACTATAACTGGCCTATCCATTATAACTGGCCTATCCACTATAACTGGCCTATCCACTATAACTGGCCTATCCACTATAACTGGCCTATCCACTATCCACTATAACTGGCCTGTCCACTATAACTGGCCTATCTAATATAACTGGCCTGTCCACTATAACTGGCCTATCCATTATAACTGGCCTGTCCCCCATAACTGGCCTATCCACTATAACTGGCCTATCCATTATAACTGGCCTGTCCACTATAACTGGCCTTCCACTATAACTGGCCTATCCACTATAACTGGCCTATCCATTATAACTGGCCTGTCCACTATAACTGGCCTATCCATTATAACTGGCCTATCCACTATAACTGGCCTATCCACTATAACTGGCCTGTCCACTATAACTGGCCTATCCATTATAACTGGCCTGTCCACTATAACTGGCCTATCCACTTTAACTGTCCTATCCACTTTAACTGTCCTATCCACTATAACTGGCCGATCCATTATAACTGGCCTATCCATTATAACAGGCCTGTCCACTATAACTGGCCTATCCACTTTAACTGGCCTGTCCACTATAACTGGCCTGTCCACTATAACTGGCCTTTCCACTATAACTGGCCTGTCCACTATAACTGGCCTATCCATTATAACTTGCCTGTCCACTATAACTGGCCTATCCACTATAACTGGCCTATCCACAAAAATGGCCAATTCACTATAACTGACCTGTCCCCTATTACTGGCCTATCCATTATATCTGGCCTGTCCACAATAACTGGCCTATCCACTATAACTGGCCTGTCCACTATAACTGGCCTGTGCAGTCTAACTGGCCTATCCACTATAACTGGCCTGTCCACTGTAACTGGCCTATCCATTATAACTGGCCTGTCCCCCATAACTGGCCTATCCACTATCACTGGCCTATCCATTATAACTGGCCTATCCACTATAACTGGCCTGTCCACTATAACTGGCCTATCCACTATAACTGGCCTGTCCCCTATAACTGGCCTATCCACTATCACTGGCCTGTCCACCATAACTGGCCTATCCACTATAACTGGCCTGTCCACAATAACTGGCCTATCCACTATAACTGGCCTATCCACTATAACTGGCCTGTCCACTATAACTGGCCTTTCCACTATAACTGGCCTATCCACTATAACTGGCCTGTCCACTATAACTGGCCTTCCACTATAACTGGCCTATCCACTATAACTGGCCTATCCATTATAACTGGCCTGTCCACTATAACTGGCCTGTCCACTATAACTGGCATATCCACTATAACTGGCCTGTCCACTATAACTGGCCTATCCATTATAACTGGCCTGTCCACTATAACTGGCCTGTCCAATATAACTGGCCTATCCACTTTAACTGTCCTGTCCACTATAACTGGCCTATCCACTATAACTGGCCTATCCACTATAACTGGCCTATCCATTATAACTGGCCTATCCATTATAACTGGCCTGTCCACTATAACTGGCCTATCCACTAAAACTGGCCTATCCATTATAACTGGCCTATCCATTATAACTGGCCTATCCACTATAACTGGCCTATCCATTATAACTGGCCTATCCATTATAACTGGCCTATCCACTATAACTGGCCTATCCATTATAACTGGCCTATAATAACTGGCCTATCCACTAAAACTGGCCTATCCATTATAACTGGCCTATCCACTATAACTGGCCTATCCATTATAACTGGCCTATCCACTGGCCTATCCACTATAACTGGCCTATCCACTATAACTGGCCTATTCATTATAACTGGCCTATCCACTATAACTGGCCTATCCACTATAACTGGCCTATCCACTATAACTGGCCTATAACTGGCCTGTCCACTATAACTGGCCTATTCATTATAACTGGCCTATCCACTATAACTGGCCTATCCACTATAACTGGCCTATCCATTATAACTGACCTGTCCCCTATAACTGGCCTATCCACTATAACTGGCCTATCCACTATAACTGGCCTATCCACTATAACTGGCCTATCCACTATAACTGGCCTGTCCCCAATAACTAAATAACTGGCCTATCCATTATAACTGGCCTATCCACTATAAATGGCCTCCCCTATAACTGGCCTATCCGCTATAACTGGCCTATCCTCTAAAACTGGCCTGTCCGCTATAACTGGCCTGTCCACTATAACTGGCCTATCCATTATAACTGGCCTGTCCACTATAACTGCCTGTCCACTATAACTGGCCTATCCACTATAACTGGCCTGTCCACAATAACTGGCCTATCCACTTAACTAACTGGCCTATCCACTATAACTGGCCTATCCATTATAACTGGCCTGACCTGGCCTCCACTATAACTGGCCTATCCACTATAAATGGCCTGTCCACTATAACTGGCCTATCCACTATAACTGGCCTATCCACTAAAACTGGCCTGTCCACTATAACTGGCCTGGCCTGTCCACTATAACTGGCCTATCCATTATATCCACTACTGGCCTGTCCACTATAACTAACTGGCCTGTCCACTATAACTATGTCCACTATAACTGGCCTATCCACTATAACTGGCCTGTCCACAATAACTGGCCTATCCACTATAACTGGCCTATCCACTATAACTGGCCTATCCACTATAACTGGCCTGTCCACTATAACTGGCCTATCCATTATAACTGGCCTGTCCCCCATAACTGGCCTATCCACTATAACTGGCCTATCCATTATAACTGGCCTATCCACTATAACTGGCCTTCCCCACTATAACTGGCCTATCCATTATAACTGGCCTATCCATTATAACTGGCCTGTCCACTATAACTGGCCTTCCACTATAACTGGCCTATCCACTATAACTGGCCTGTCCACTATAACTGGCCTGTCCACTATAACTGGCCTATCCACTGGCCTCCACTATAACTGGCCTATCCACTATAACTGGCCTATCCACTATAACTGGCCTGTCCATTATAACTGGCCTATCCACTATAAATGGCCTGTCCCCTATCCATTATAACTGGCCTATCCATTATAACTGGCCTGTCCACTATAACTGGCCTATCCACTATAACTGGCCTATCCACCTGTCCACTATAACTGGCCTATCCACTATAACTATAACTGGCCTATCCGCTATAACTGGCCTATCCACTGGCCTGTCCGCTATAACTGGCCTGTCCACTATAACTGGCCTATCCATTATAACTGGCCTGTCCACAATAACTGGCCTGTCCACAATAACTGGCCTATCCACTATAACTGGCCTATCCACTATAACTGGCCTGTCCAGTATAACTGGCCTGTCCACTATAACTGGCCTATCCATTATAACTGGCCTGTCCCCCATAACTGGCCTATCCACTATAACTGGCCTATCCATTATAACTGGCCTGTCCACTATAACTGGCCTATCCACTATAACTGGCCTATCCATTATAACTGGCCTGTCCACTATAACTGGCCTGTCCACTATAACTGGCCTATCCACTATAACTGGCCTATTATAACTGGCCTGTCCACTATAACTGGCCTGTCCACATAACTGGCCTATCCACTTTAACTGGCCTGTCCACTATAACTGGCCTATCCACTATAACTGGCCTATCCACTATAACTGGCCTATCCATTATAACTGGCCTATCCATTATAACTGGCCTGTCCACTATAACTGGCCTATCCACTAAAACTGGCCTATCCATTATAACTGGCCTATCCATTATAACTGGCCTATCCACTATAACTGGCCTATCCATTATAACTGGCCTATCCATTATAACTGGCCTATCCACTATAACTGGCCTATCCATTATAACTGGCCTATCCATTATAACTGGCCTATCCACTATAACTGGCCTATCCATTATAACTGGCCTATCCACTATAACTGGCCTATCCACTATAACTGGCCTATCCACTATTACAGGCCTATCCACTATAACTGGCCTATCCACTATAACTGGCCTATTCATTATAACTGGCCTATCCCCTATAACTGGCCTATCCACTATAACTGGCCTATCCATTATAACTGACCTGTCCCCTATAACTGGCCTGTCCACTATAACTGGCCTGTCCACTATAACTGGCCTATCCACTATAACTGGCCTATCCACTATAACTGGCCTGTCCCCTATAAATGGCCTATCCATTATAACTGACCTGTCCCCTATAACTGGCCTATCCATTATAACTGGCCTATCCACTATAACTGGCCTATCCACTATAACTGGCCTATCCACTATAACTGGCCTATCCACTATAACTGGCCTATCCACTATAACTGGCCTATCCACTATAACTGGCCTGTCCCCTATAAATGGCCTGTCCCCTATAACTGGTGTTTGCAAATCTGAAGGAATCAGATTGGTCTAAGCCTCATTGGAAGGCTTGGTAGAGGTCATGGTCTCTGGACTTAGTTAACCCCCAAAAGTCCATGTCTGCGCCCCTGTTGAAATCTAATTTGCATAATAAAAAATATCACCATTAAAAATCCATCAATTTAAATAAGAGATATCAGATTTTTGCATTGGATGCGTCTCAATCCACTGCATCCTCCTATGTCGCACTTCCTCATCTGAGGTGAAAGGTAACAGAACTAGAGCGGTGTTTGTCAGACCATGAGACATCCTGAAAATCTGTCTTTTCACAAAACCGTCTGTAGCGTCTGAACAGTTTGACCTACGAACTACCAGGTCCCCTCTATGGAAAGATGACTCTCCTGAACATGTTTTTTTTTAGGACACACACAGGCCTCACAAGACTTGTTTGAAGGTCCCGGTACCGTCTGAAGGTCCCCGGTACCAGTTGAAAATAAATGAATGGAAGTATATATGGAGACTCTTTAGTCCCAAAAAGAAGTGGTTAAATCAGGTGTGTCAGATCAGGATCCTATTCTCTTGGAAGGAAACCGAAGAAAACGAGCCGAAACTGGGGAAGAACTACATGAACTTGTCCAATAATAAGAAACGCTACGTTTTGCTACAGTGTGCCCTAATAAATATGACCCTGATCTGAAAAGGTCCAGTAAAGGTAGCTAGTTCAAGTCAGTTGTTTCTGATGCGGTAGTTCCTCCGTCCCTTCTAGCATGGCCAGACAGTGACCACTCTTTTTAGTCAGCGTAGAGCAGGATAGCCAGCCCATTAAGTAGGTTTTATTGTTGTTTTGACCGGATCTTAAAGGCAAGGCAAGGTTAACATTTTAAGTCGTCATTATGTTAGTCTTGTCTGATGTCTCCTTGACAGTGCACAGGACAGCGTTCTCCTTAATGGCTTGAGCCTCAATGGAGAATCCCGTGTCAGTGTTTTTCATGTTGATGGAGCCATAATGGCGGGTATCCCATGTCGGTGCCTTTCATTTAGATAAAGAGCCATAAAGAGGAGAGAAACTGGCCCCACAGGGAGTGAGAGGGGAAGAGAGGAGTTAAGACGGGAGGGAGACACGTAGCTGTAAAACTCTCCCTCTCACCTCGGCCAGACCAACTGGGGGGACATGTGAGCGTGTGCACACACATACACACACACAAATACGCAGACAGACACTGGTTCACGTTTCTGCAGATACACTTTTTGACGATCCTCAACAGCTCACAGCGCGGTCATATGCTTGCCAGCACTCATTTTCTCACACACATTCCTTACATACAACACACACCCTCTATCTGTTTACAGGCCGGCATCTGTGCAGTGTAGACAGCCTGTATTTAGTGTGTGTCGTCCTCTGTGAAGAACCCTATTCTAAGGACTCTTTACTGAGCCTGCACACACACAAACACAGGTACAGTATTACCACACTTCCTTTCTGGGCTCTTAGCTAAGCCTGGTTTACTGCTCTGGAATGGCATATGATTTATCTGCCCCCCCCCCAACCCACACACACATACACACACTTTTCCGCCCACTATCTAAAGCTCATACATGCATACATACTAACATAACTGGCCTGGCCTCTAACCCCCTTGCTGAGGATGAAAGTGGCCCATCGCTGATAAGCTGAACATGGGGAGGAGAAGACTAGGAGAGAGGCCAGGAGGAGGAGGCGGAGGAGAAGATAGAAAGAGAGATGTCAGGAGGAGGAGAAGAGAAGAGAGAGAGATAGGAGGGGGAGGAGAAGAGAGAGAGATAGGAGGGGGAGGAGAAGAGAGAGAGGTAGGGCTCAGGAGGATGAGGATGAGAAGAGAGAGAGATAGGGGTCAGGAGGAGGGAGAGGAGAAGAGAGAGAGTTAGGGGTCAGGAGGAGGGGGAGGAGAAGAGTGAGAGATAGGGGTCGGGGGGAGGAGGAGGGGGGGAGAAAGAGAGATAGGGGTCAGAAGGGGGAGGAGAAGAGTGAGAGATAGGGGTCGGGGGAAGGAGGAGGGGGGGGGGAAAGAGAGATAGGGGTCAGGAGGAGGAGGAGGAGAAGAGAGAGACAGGGGTCAGGAGGAGGAGGAGGAGAATAGAGAAATAGGGGTCAGGAGGAAGGGGAGGAGAAGAGAGAGAGATAGAGGTCAGGGGGAATTGGAGGAGAAGAGAGAGAGATAGGGGTCGGGGGAAGGAGGAGGGGGAGAAAGAGAGATAGGGGTCAGAAGGGGGAGGAGAAAGAGAGAGAGATATGGGTCAGGAGGAGGAGGAGGAGGGGATGAGAAGAGAGAGATAGGGGTCAGGAGGAGGAGGAGGAGAAGAGAGAGACAGGGGTCAGGAGGAGGAGGAGGAGGAGAAGAGAGAGTTAGGGGTCAGGAGGAGGGGAGGAGAAGAGTGAGAGATAGGGGTCGGGGGAGGAGGAGGGGGGAGAAGAGAGATAGGGGTCAGAAGGGGAGGAGAAGAGAGAGATAGGGGTCAAGGAGGAGGAAGGAGATAGGGGTCAGGAGGAGGAGGAGGAGAGAGAGAGACAGGGGTCAGGAGGAGGAGGAGGAGAATAGAGAAATAGGGGTCAGGAGGAAGGGGAGGAGAAGAGAGAGATAGAGGTCAGGGGGAATTGGAGGAGAAGAGAGAGAGATAGGGGTCGGGGGAAGGAGGAGGGGGGGAGAAAGAGAGATAGGGGTCAGAAGGGGGAGGAGAAAGAGAGAGAGATATGGGTCAGGAGGAGGAGGAGGAGGGGATGAGAAGAGAGAGATAGGGGTCAGGAGGAGGAGGAGGAGAAGAGAGAGACAGGGGTCAGGAGGAGGAGGAGGAGAATAGAGAAATAGGGGTCAGGAGGAAGGGGAGGAGAAGAGAGAGATAGAGGTCAGGGGGAATTGGAGGAGAAGAGAGAGAGATAGGGGTCAGGGGGAATTGGAGGAGAAGGGAGAGAGATAGGGGCCAGGGGGAATTGGAAGAGAAGAGAGAGAGATAGGGGTCAGGAGGAGGGGGAGGAGAAGAGAGAGAGATAGGGGTCAGGGGGAATTGGAGCAGAAGAGAGAGAGTAGGGGTCAGGAGGGGGAGGAGAAGAGAGAGATAGAGGTCAGGGGGAATTGGAGGAGAAGAGAGAGAGATAGGGGTCAGGGGGAATTGGAGGAGAAGAGAGAGAGTAGGGGTCAGGAGGGGGAGAAGAGAGAGATAGAGGTCAGGGGAATTGGAGGAGAAGAGAGAGAGATAGGGGTCAGGGGGAATTGGAGGAGAAGAGAGAGAGATAGGGGTCAGGGGGAATTGGAGGAGAAGAGAGAGAGTAGGGGTCAGGAGGGGGGAGGAGAAGAGAGAGAAAGGGGTCAGGAGGAGGGGGAGGAGAAGAGAGAGATAGAGGTCAGGGGGAATTGGAGGAGAAGAGAGAGAGATAGGGGTCAGGGGGAATTGGAGGAGAAGAGAGAGAGTAGGGGTCAGGAGGGGGAGGAGAAGAGAGAGATAGAGGTCAGGGGGAATTGGAGGAGAAGAGAGAGAGATAGGGGTCAGGGGGAATTGGAGGAGAAGAGAGAGAGATAGGGGTCAGGAGGAGGGGGAGGAGAAGAGAGAGATAGAGGTCAGGGGGAATTGGAGGAGAAGAGAGAGAGATAGGGGTCAGGAGGAGGGGGAGGAGAAGAGAGAGAGATAGAGGTCAGGAGGAGGGGGAGGAGAAGAGCGAGAGATAGAGGTCAGGGGGAATTGGAGGAGGAGAGAGAGAGATAGGGGTCAGGAGGAGGGGGAGGAGAAGAGAGAGAGATAGGGGTCAGGAGGAGGGGGAGGAGAAGAGAGAGAGATAGAGGTCAGGGGGAATTGGAGGAGAAGAGAGAGAGATAGGGGTCAGGAGGAGGAGAAGAGAGAAATAGGGGTCAGGAGGAGCGGGGGGAGAAGAGAGAGAGGGATCAGGAGAGGGAAGAGAAGAGAAAGAGATGGGGGTCAGGAAGAGAGAGGGAGGTGGAGGAGAAGAGAGGTCAGGAGGAGGAGGTGGAGGAGAAGAGAGATATCAGGAGGAGGAGGTGAAGGTTAAGAGAGAGATGTCAGGAGATGGAGGTAGAAGAGAAGAGAGAGGTCAGGAGATGGAGGTAGAAGAGAAGATAGAGAGGTCAGGAGATGGAGGTAGAAGAGAAGATAGAGAGGTCAGGAGATGGAGGGAGAAGAGAATATAGAGAGGTCAGGAGATGGAGGTAGAAGAGAAGATAGAGAGGTCAGGAGATGGAGGGAGAAGAGAATATAGAGAGGTCAGGAGATGGAGGTAGAAGAGAAGATAGAGATGTCAGGAGATGGAGGGAGAAGAGAATATAGAGAGGTCAGGAGATGGAAGGAGAAGAGAGGTAGAAGAGAATATAGAGAGGTCAGGAGATGGAGAGAGAAGAGAATATAGAGAGGTCAGGAGATGAAGAGAGAGAAGTCAGGAGATGGAGAGAGAAGAGAATATAGAGAGGTCAGGAGATGGAGGTAGAAGAGAATATAGAGAGGTCGGGAGATGGAGGTAGAAGAGAAGATAGAGGTCAGGAGATGGAGGTAGAAGATAATATAGAGTGGTCAGGAGATGGAGGTAGAAGAGAAGATAGAGAGGTCAGGAGATGGTGGGAGAAGATAGAGAGGTCAGGAGATGGAGGAAGACGAGAATATAGAGAGGTCAGGAGATGGAGGGAGAAGAGAGGTAGAAGAGAAGATAGAGATGTCAGGAGATGGAGGAAGAAGAGAAGATAGAGAGGTCAGGAGATGGAGGGAGAAGAGAAGAGAGAGATGTCAGGAGATGGAGGAAGAAGAGAGGTAGAAGAGAAGAGAGAGATGTCAGGAGATGGAGGAAGAAGAGAAGATAGAGAGGTCAGGAGATGGAGGGAGAAGAGAAGATAGAGATGTCAGGAGATGGAGGGAGAAGAGAGGTAGAAGAGAAGATAGAGATGTCAGGAGATGGAGGGAGAAGAGAAGATAGAGATGTCAGGAGATGGAGGAAGAAGAGAAGATAGAGAGGTCAGGAGATGGAGGGAGAAGAGAAGATAGAGATGTCAGGAGATGGAGGGAGAAGAGAGGTAGAAGAGAAGATAGAGATGTCAGGAGATGGAGGGAGAAGAGAAGATAGAGATGTCAGGAGATGGAGGAAGAAGAGAAGAGAGAGATGTCAGGAGATGGAGGGAGAAGAGAGGTAGAAGAGAAGAGAGAGATGTCAGGAGATGGAGAGAGAATAGAAAAGAGAAGTCAGGAGAGGGAGGGTAAACTACAGGTCACCTCCCAGATGTTCCAGTGTGTGTTGTGTCTCTCTCTGGTAGAGTGGGGGAGGGGATTCCACATGCTGGGTTTGTCCAGGAGGTGGCACTGTACCCCAATAGGGAGCCATAGAGAGCCATGTATATGATTGTAGTGTGGCTGTGTGTCATAGAGAGAGACAGTCACTTCTTGTGATCTCAAGATATCACATCCAGATATTAAAACAGTCACACATACACACACATACTTAAGGTGTTTTTGACTGGTGGTCCCACCATAATCTATATTGTGAAGTCGTCACTGTACACAGGCACACACAGGCACACACACAGACATACACACAGGCACACACACACAGACACAGTGATATGCATTGACCCCTGACACACTCCTGTTTGTGTTAATGCTTATGATATCTGAGATGGTAGCTATGCTATGTAAAGCACTGTCTCACACACACACACACACATTTTCAGTCACTTCATACACTCATGCACCCTCACAGACAGCATAAGGTTTCCTTTGTTTTTTCATTTAGATTTCATTTAGATTCAAAATGAACCCTTTCTGGTCTGAGTGCTGAGTGAGGTAGTGTGTTTTTTAAAGTTGTGTGTGTGTGGTTCCCACCTCGAGTGCGTCACCAGGGGTTTGGCAGTCACCCCAAGGGTGTAAGACCATGAATAATAACCTTGTTAAAAACAACAATAATGTCCTTTCTTTCTCTCTTTCTCTCTTTGTCGGTCGTGCTCTTACTGACCAGTTGTCTGGCCTAGCCCTGCCCGGCTGTGTCCTGGCACACACACACACACACACACGGACACTGAAATACACACACGCACTTTCTCTCTCACAAACACACACACTTCCACCACTGTCTGGTGTTGTTAAAAGTGTCCACATGCAAACTAGACCCACAACAAAACAGGCTCTGACGTTACAGGCTCGGTCTATTGGCATGGCGATGGCAGAAATGGGAGCAGTGGCTAACGAGCGGCGAGGTCATTAGTGGTAATTACCCAGCATGCCTGCGTCTCTCGCCTGCCCGCGGTGGGCTGCCACATCGCTAACGGACGGCGACTTTAAAAGGCTTTAAAAACGTTTCATTGTTTTCCCAACGCTGGGAACTGCACACACTATCAGTGGTCAGGGGGGAGAGAGAGTGTGTGTGTGTTTGCGTGTTGCTTACGCGACTGCACTGCACTAACATTGGTGCAACCGTGGGAGCTTAATGTGTTTGTGTACTGTGTGTCTCAGACAGTGCAGGTTTGCTGTGTGACCTGTGTGTGAAACCTCTACCATGTAGCCCATTGCATTCTGCATCAGGCCACAGGCAAATCACCACAGCTAGCCATGGTCCAATTAAGACAGTGGCAAAAATAAATCATATTAAGAACCTTACAGAGGTCTAGGGAATGAGAGTGGGAGAGAGAGGCCTACTGGGCATCATAGTCGGGGGTAGTTGGCTGGGCCTGCTGTCAGTGATGACTAACTAACCAGCACTGGTCTTACTATATTAGCATAACAAGCCCTTCACTAGGGGGACCAGGGGGACAGGGAGAGGCTGATTAGGAGGGTAGAGAGGGGGAGGGAAGGAGGTAGGGCAGTCAGGGATGAGGGAGGATAGGGGGTGAGAGGAGGGGCGGAAGGGGGTGGGGGTCTGGACTCCAGATGGAAGCAGACCCACAGCAGCTGGGGGACTGGCTCTTTCAACATGGTGTGTGTGTGTGTGTGTGTGTGTGTGTGTGTGTGTGTGTGTGTGTGTGTGTGTGTGTGTGTGTGTGTGTGTGTGTGTGTGTGTGTGTGTGTGTGTGTGTGTGTGTGTGTGTGTGTGTGTGTGTGTGTGTGTGTGTGTGTCTTTCTCTGTGGGTGTGTAAGCCTATCTGTCAGCTGGTGTATGTGCCAGTCTTACTATAAAGCTCTGTCCATCAAATTCCCCTGAACCTCACCCTGTATGTCACTGTATCTTAAAAACATTTGCAGCGTGTATGAAGCTCCTCTGTATCACGGCTGTTAATTAGAGATCATTATCAGTCGACCTCAAACTTAATGGGTCTGCTTTGGACCAGAGGGATTGATTCAGGAAGGATCTCGCTCTCTCCTCTTCCTCCACCTTTCCCTCTCTCCTCTTCCTCCACCTTTCCCTCTCTCCTCTTCCTCCACCTTTCCCTCTCTCCTCTTCCTCCACCTTTCCCTCTCTCCTCTGTCTCCTGCCATTGACCACTTTCCCCTCATGGAATAGAGCAGGCACTGATGATGATGAGAATGATGAGGTCAGGTCAATGAAGAAGCACTGTGAAGAGAAAGACTGCTGTTGCATGTGTTTCAGCATCATTCTCTCAGACGTTCTCCCTCTGTGCTTCAGTCTCTCATCGTGTGTGTTTGTGTTTTCTCATGACATCTGTGCGTGTCAGTGTGGGGTGGTTCTCAGGCTTGCGCTCGTTAACGCAGCAGATAAAGACTCTGTTTTTAACATGAAGGACTAGCATTAGCGACTTTGGCAGATAAACTGTTGAAAGTGCTGATTTTTTATGTGTGTGATTTGGGTTAGCACTCTCTCCCTCTTCTCTCCCCATTTTAGTTAGTTACTTGATATCCGCAGAGTATTTTTAAGGAGGTTGTTTTTTATTTTTATTTGTTTATATCTCCTATTGGGTCTAGTTATATCACATGAGGCCTCACCAAAGGCCTGTCAACAGTCTGTCTCCATGGGGTTTGGGGAGGGGGTAACGTGAAGAAGCCTCACTGACAAACATTATCAAATCGTTTAGAACTCTGCAAGAAATGTTTCCACTAGAGCTTTATCTCTCATGATTACAACAAAGATCGCTTATCAATCCCGTTAGATTTCCTGTTTTGTTAAGCTAGTCAGTTTCTCTCAATAATGAAATAAGGAGTCATCCATTAGGCTTATGTCAGAATGCTGAGATCCAAGATAGTCTGTATATACCAAAGTATGTGGACACCCCTTCACATTAGTGGATTCGGCTATTTCAGCCCCACCCGTTGCTGACAGATGTATAAAATCAAGCACACAGCCATGCAGTTTACATAGACAAACATTAGCAGTAGAATGGCCTTACTGAATACCTCAGTGACTTTCAAATTAAATCAGAAGAAATCAAACTTTATTTGCCACTTGCGCTGAGTACAACAGGTTTAAACCTTACCGTGAAATGCTTACTTACAAGCCCTTAACCAACAATGCAGTTCAAGAAATAGTTAAGAAATTAAGAAAATACAGTTGAAGTCTGAAGTTTATATACACTTAGCACCCCCACAACATGATGCTGCTACCCCCATGCTTCACAGTATGGTGTTCTTCAGCTTGCAAGCTTCCCCCTTTTTCCTCCAAACATAACGATGGTCATTATGGACAAAAAGTTATATTTTTGTTTCATCAGACCAGAGGACATTTCTCCAAAAGTCCGATCTTTGTCCACATGTGCATTTGCAAACCATAGTCTGGCTTTTTTATGGTGGGTTTGGAGCAGTGGCTTCTTCCTTGCTGGGCGGCCTTTCAGGTTATGTCGATATAGGACTCGTTTTACTGTGGCTATAGATACTTTTGTATCTGTTTCCTCCAGCATCTTCACAAGGTCCTTTGCTGTTATTCTGGGATTGATTTGCACTTTTCGCACCAAAGTACGTTCATCTCTAGGAGACAGAACGCGTCTCCTTCCTGAGTGGTATGACAACTGCGTGGTGCTATGGTGTTTATACTAGTGTACTATTGTTTGTACAGATGAACGTGATAGTGTATGTATGTATGTATAGTGTATGTAAACTTCTGGCCCACTGGAATTGTGATACAGTGAATTATAAGGGAAATAATCTGTCTGTAAACAATTGTTGGAAAAATTACTTGCACAAAGTAGATGTCCCAACCAACTTGCCAAATCTATAGTTTGTTAACAAGACATTTGTGGAGTGGTTGAAAAAGCGAGTTTTAATGACTCCAACCTAAGTGTACAGTGGGGTAGAAAAGTATTTAGTCAGCCACCAATTGTGCAAGTTCTCCCACTTACAAAGATGAGAGAGGCCTGTAATTTTCATCATAGGTACACTTCAACTATGACAGACAAAATGAGGGGAAAAATCCAGAAAATCAAATTGTAGGATTTTTAATGAATTTATTTGCAAATTATTGTGGAAAATAACAAAAGTTTATCTCAATACTTTGTTATATACCCTTTGTTGGCAATGACAGAAGTCAAACGTTTTCTGTAAGTCTTCACAAGGTTTTCACACACTGTTGCTGGTATTTTGACCCATTCCTCCATGCAGATCTCCTCTAGAGCAGTGATGTTTTGGGGCTGTTGCTGGGCAACACGGACTTTCAACTCCCTCCAAAGATTTTCTATGGGGTTGAGATCTGGAGACTGGCTAGGCCACTCCAGGACCTTGAAATGCTTTTTACGAAGCCACTCCTTCGTTGCCCGGGCGGTGTGTTTGGGATCATTGTCATACTGAAAGACCCAGCCACGTTTAATCTTCAATGCCCTTGCTGATGGAAGGAGGTTTTCACTCAAAATCCCACGATACATGGCCCCATTCATTCTTTCCTTTGCACGGATCAGTCGTCCTGGTCCCTTTGCAGAAAAACAGCCCCAAAGCATGATGTTTCCACCCCCATGCTTCACAGTAGGTATGGTGTTCTTTGGATGCAACTCAGCATTCTTTGTCCTCCAAACACGACGAGTTGAGTTTTTACCAAAAAGTTATATTTTGGTTTCATCTGACCATATGTCATTCTCCCAATCTTCTTCTGGATCATCCAAATGCTCTCTAGCAAACTTCAGACGGGCCTGGACATGGACTGGCTTAAGCAGGGGGACACGTCTGGCACTGCAGGATTTGAGTCCCTGGCAGCGTAGTGTGTTACTGATGGTAGGCTTTGTTACTTTGTTCCCAGCTCTCTGCAGGTCATTCACTATGCCCCCCCCCCCGTGTGGTTCTGTGATTTTTGCTCACCGTTCTTGTGATCATTTTGACCCCACGGGGTGAGATCTTGCGTGGAGCCACAGATCAAGGGAGATTATCAGCGGGCTTGTATGTCTTCCATTTCCTAATAATTGCTCCCACAGTTGATTTCTTCAAACCAAGCTGCTTACCGATTGCAGATTCAGTCTTCCCAGCCTGGTGCAGGTCTACAATTTTGTTTCTGGTGTCCCTTGACAGCTCTTTGGTCTTGGCCATAGTGGAGTTTGGAGTGTGACTGTTTGAGGTTGTGGACAGGTGTCTTTTATACTGATAACAAGTTCAAACAGGTGCCATTAATACAGGTAACGAGTGGAAAACAGAGGAGCCTCTTAAAGAAAAAGTTACAGGTCTGTGAGAGCAAGAAATCTTGCTTGTTTGTCGGTGACCAAATACTTATTTTCCACCATAATTTGCTAATAAATTAATTAAAAATCCTACAATGTGATTTTCAGGATTTTTTTTCTCATTTTGTCTGGCATAGTTGAAGTGTACCTATGATGAAAATTACAGGCCTCTCTCTTTTTAAGTGGGAGAACTTGCACAATTGGTGGCTGACTAAATACTTTTTTGCCCCACTGTATGTAAACTTCCGACTTCAACTGTATATACAGGGGGTACCGGTACCGAGTCAATGTGCAGGGGTAGAGGTAGGTCGAGGTCATTTGTACATGTAGGTAGGGGTAAAGTGACTAAGCATAGATAATAAACAGCGAGTAGCAGCAATGTAAAAACAAATAGGGGGAGGTTAATGTAAATTGTCTAGGTGGTCATTTGATTAATTGTTCAGCAGTCTTACGTCTTGGAGGTAGAAGCTGTTAAGGAGCCTTTTGGTCCTAGACTTGGCACTCTGGTACCGCTTGCCATGCATGCGGTAGCAGAGAGAACAGTCATTGACTTGGGTGACTGGAGTCTTTCACATTTTTTTGGGCCTTCCTCTGACACCGCCTAGTTTATAGGTACTGGATAGCAGGAAGCTTGGCCCACGTGATGTACCCTCTGTAGCGCCTTACGGTCAGATGCCAAGCAGTTGCCATACCAGGCGGTGATACAACTGGTCAGGATGCTCTCGATGGTGCAGCTGTAGAACTTGATAGTTCATTGATGATGTGGACACCAAGGAATTTGAAACTCTCGACCCGCTCCACTACAGCCCCATCGATGTTAATGTTAATGGGGGCCTGTTCGGCCCGCCTTTTCATGTAGTCCACGATCAGCTCTTTTGTCTTGCTCACATTGAGGGAAAGGTGGTTGTCCTGGCACCACACTGCCAGGTCTCTGACCTCCCTATAGGCCATATCGTCATTGTCGGTGATCAGGCCTACCACTGTTGTGTTGTCAGCAAACTTAATGATGATGTTGGAGTCGTGTTTGGCCATACAGTCATGGGTGAACAGGGAGTACAGGAGGGGACTAAGCACACACTCCAAAGGAGCCCCAGTATTGAGGATCAGCGTGGCAGACGTGTTGTTGCCTACCCTTACCACCTGGGGTCGGCACGTCAGGAAGTCATGGATCCAGTTGCAGAGGGAGGTGTTTAGTCCCAGGGTCCTTAGCTGAGCTGTAGTCAGTGAATAGCATTCTCACATAGGTGTTCCTTTTGTCCAGGGCAGTGTGGATTGAGATTGCATCATCTATGGATCTGTTGGGGTGGTATGCAAATTGGAGTGTGTCTGGGGTATCTGGGATGATGCTGTTGATCTGAGCCATAACCAGCCTTTCAAAGCACTTCATGGTTACTGACATGAGTGCTACAGGGTGGTAATCATTTAGGCAGGTTACCTTCACTTCATTGGGCACAGGGACTATGGTGGTCTGCTTGAAACATGTAAGTATTACAGACTCGGTTAGAGAGACGTTGAAAATGTCAGTGAAGACACTTGCCAGTTGGTCCACGCATGCTTTGATTACACATCCTGGTAATCTGTCTCGTCTCACCCCGCTGCTTTGTGAATGTTGACCTGTTTCACGGTGTTGCTCACATTGTCTACCGAGAGCATTATCACACAGTCTTCTGGAACAGCTGGTGCTCTCATGCATGCTTCAGTGTTTGCCTCGAAGCGAGCAGAAAAGGCATTTAGCTTGTCTGGTAGACTCACGTCACTGGGCAATTTGCGGCTAGGTTCCCCTTTGTAGTCCGTAATAGTTTTCAAGCCATGCCACATATGATGAGCATCAAAGCCGGGGTAGTAGGATTCAATCTTAGTCCTGTATTGACGCTCTGCCTGTTTGATGGTTCGTATGAGGGCGTACAGGGATTTCTTATAAGCAACCGGATTAGTGTCCCGCTTCTTGAAAGCAGCGGCTTTAGCCTTTAGCTCAGTGCGGATGTTGCCTGTAATCCATGCTTTCTGGTTGGGATATGAAAGTACAGTCACTGTGGGGACGACATCGTCGGTGCACTTATTGATGAAGCCGATGACTGAGGTGGTATACTCCTCAATGCCATTGGATGAATCCCAGAACATATTCTCGTCTGTGCTCACAGACAGTTCTGTAGCGTAGCATCTGCGTCGTCTGACCACTTCCGTATTGAGCGAGTCACTGGTACTTCCTGCTTTTTGCTTGTAAGCGGAAATCAGGAGGATAGAATTATGGTCAGATTTGCCAAATGGAGGGCGGGGGAGAGCTTTGTATGCACCTCTGTGTTTGGAGTAAAGGTGGTCTAGAGGTTTTTTTTTCTTCCTCTGGTTGGACATGCTGGTAGAAATGAGGTAAAACAGATTTAAATTTGCCTGTGTTAAAGTCCCCGGCCACTAGGAGCGCCGCTTCTGGATGATAATTTTCTTGTTTTCTTGTTTTTCTTGAGTGCCGTTTTAGTGCCAGCATCGGTATGTGGTGGTAAATAGACGGCTATGAATAATATAGATGAGAACTCTCTTGGTAGATAGTGTGGTCCACAGCTTATCATATGGTACTCCCTCTAGTGGTGTGGGGGCTGTGCTTTGGCAAAGTGGGTGGGGTTATATCCTTCCTGTTTGGCCCTGTCCGGGGGTGTCCTCGGATGGGGCCACAGTGTCTCCTGACCCCTCCTGTCTCAGCCTCCAGTATTTATGCTGCAGTAGTTTATGTGTCGGGGGGCTAGGGTCAGTTTGTTATATCTGGAGTACTTCTCCTGTCCTATTCGGTGTCCTGTGTGAATCTAAGTGTGCGTTCTCTAATTCTCTCCTTCTCTCTTTCTTTCTCTCTCTCGGAGGACCTGAGCCCTAGGACCATGCCCCAGGACTACCTGACATGATGACTCCTTGCTGTCCCCAGTCCACCTGGCCATGCTGCTGCTCCAGTTTCAACTGGCCTGGGCCCTAGGACCATGTCCCAGGACTACCTGACATGAGGACTCCTTGCTGTCCCCAGTCCACCTGGCCATGCTGCTGCTCCAGTTTCAACTGTTCTGCCTTACTATTATTCAACCATGCTGGTCATTTATGAACATTTGAACATCTTGGCCACGTTCTGTTATAATCTCCACCCGGCACAGCCAGAAGAGGACTGGCCACCCCACATATGCTCTCTCTAATTCTCTCTTTCTTTCTCTCTCTCGGAGGACCTGAGCCCTAGGACCGTGCCCCAGGACTACCTGACATGATGGCTCCTTGCTGTCCCCAGTCCACCTGACTGTGCTGCTGCTCCAGTTTCAACTGTTCTGCCTTATTATTATTCGACCATGCTGGTCATTTATGAACATTTGAACATCTTGGTCATGTTCTGTTATAATCTCTACCCGGCACAGCCAGAAGAGGACTGGCCACCCCACATAGCCCGGTTCCTCTCTAGGTTTCTTCCTAGGTTTTGGCCTTTCTAGGGAGTTTTTCCTAGCCACCGTGCTTTTACACCTGCATTGTTTGCTGTTTGGGGTTTTAGGCTGGGTTTCTGTACAGCACTTTGAGATATCAGCTGATGTACGAAGGGCTATATAAATAAATTTGATTTGATTTGATTTGATACTCTACCTCAGGCGAGCAATACCTCGAGACTTCTTTAATATTAGACATTGCACACCAGTAGTTATTGACAAATAGACACACACACCCGGCCCTCGTTTTACCAGACGTAGCTTCTCTGTCCTGCCAATGCATGGAAAATCCCGCCAGCTCTGTCTTATCCCTGTCGTTGTTCAGCCACGACTCGCTGAACATAAGATATTACAGTTTTTAATGTCCCGCTGGTAGGATAGTCTTGATCATATACCATCCATTTTGTTTTCCAGTGATTGCACATTGGCCAATTGAACGGATGGTAGTGGAGGTTTACTCACTCGCCTACAAATTCTCAGAAGGTAGCCCGACCTCCGCCCCTTTTTTCTTTTCTTCACGCAAATGACAGGGATTTGGGCGCGTTCCAGAGACAGCTGTATATCCTTCGCGTCAGACTTGTTAAAGAAAAATCTCTGTCCAGTTCGAGGTGAGTTATTGCTGTTCAGATGTCCAGAAGTTATTTTCGGTCATAAGAGATGGTAGCAATGACATTATCTACAAAATAAGTAGAACAAGAAGTTACAAACACTAACAAAATATAACAGTTGGTTAGGAGCCCGTAAAACGGCAGCCATCTCTTCTAGGCACCTTCATAGGATGCCAACTTTCCAACAAGTCAATTTGTAAAATTTCTGCCCTGCTAGAGCTGCCCCGGTCAACTGTAAATGCTGTTTTGGAAACGTCTTGGAGCTACACCGGCTTAGCCACGAAGTGTCCTCGATTGCAACACTCACTACCGTATGCTACAGCATACAATGATGTTGTAGGCGCTTCTGTGCTTCCAACTTTGTGGCAACAGTTTGGGCAAGGCCCTTTCCTGTTTCAGCGTGACAATGCCCCCATGCACAAAGTGAGGTCTATAGAGAAATGGTTTGAAAGAACTTGACTGGCTTGCACCGAGCCCTGATCTCAACCTCATCGATAACCTTTGGGATGAATTGGAATGCCCACTACGAGCCAAGCCTAATCGCCCAAAATCAGTGCCTGACCTCACTAATGCTCTTGTGGCTGAATGGAAGAAAGTCCCTGCAGCAATGTTCCTACATCTAGTGGAAAGCCTTCCCAGAAGAGTGGAGGCTGTTATAGTAGCTAAGGGGGCACCAGCTCCATATTAATGCCCATGATTTTGGAATGAGATGTTCGACAAGCAGGTGTCCACATACTTCTGGTCATGTAATGTACCTGCAGGGCCCGAGTTCCCTCTTCAAGTTTGTGAGCTCTGGTAGAAATCAGCCACGGGCCGTATGTATCAGGCGTCTGATAGTAAGAGTGCTGATCTAGGATCAGATCCTCCCCCGTCCATGGAATATCATTCATTGTGATCTAAAGGGTAAACTGATCCTTAACTGATCTTAAACTGATCCTAAATCACTCTTACTCTGAGACTCTTGTTACATATGCCATGTCCTAATGCTGTCGGTAGTGCTATAGGAGTGTCCTGTAAAGGGGATTCTACAGAAACACGCTCAAATGTGTCATTCACTTCTAATGCGTGGGAACAGCCACCACATGTGTGTGTGTTTGTACAACCTCATACTCAGACATGTAGTTTAATTGAACCCTACCACCAATAAAAGTGCCTACTGCTTTACACGGCCTCGTAACCCTGTGGATATTGCCTCAGAAGCCCGGGCTGACGTCTCCACCGCGGCCAAGTTTGGGATCCGCACCTGTCCCTGATGCTACACACAGACACACAGACACACACACACACACACACACACACACACACACACACACACACACACACACACACACACACACACACACACACACACACACACACACACACACACACACACACACACACACACACACACACACACACACACACACACACACACACACACACGCAGACAGACAGACCGCTTCAAAAAGGGCTCCAGTTAAAAGGCTATAAGACTAATGAATCGCTTCAGTTAATTATTTGTCTGTAATGAAACAAGAGCAAATTAATTCAGCTCTCGTTAGAACATGACAGAAACCAGAGTTCACTCTGATCTTCTTCCCCCTTCTCACCCCAGCTCACCCTCTCTCTTTGACGGAGAGGAGACAAGGAAAGGAAGCCTCTTTAAGCCTCCCAGTCATTGAATCTACCTCCCACCATGTTGGACTAGGAGTGGCTTTGGCTGTACCCTCTCTCTAACGGTCATTAATACCAACGCCAGCTCACCGTGGTCTAACCGTGGTTGTACCGTGGTCAGGCTGGTTCGACAGGGCCTCCGGGTTTAATGTTGGCCAGCAATGACTTGTCCCTGGAGCAGGATTAGAGGGACTCTTGTCTGCTTTTTCCCAAGGGAATTGTTTCTCAGAGAATAGAGGCTCAGCTATCCTGGTCTCGGTCTCTATTTACCATTCTCTCTCTCTCTCTCTCTCTCTCTCTCTCTCTCTCTCTCTCTCTCTCTCTCTCTCTCTCTCTCTCTCTCTCTCTCTCACATTCCCCTTTTTTTCTCTCTCCCCCTTTCCCCTTCTCTCCCTCTCTCTCTCTTTCCCCTTCTCTCCCTCTCTCTCTCTCTTTCCCCTTCTCTCCCCCTCTCTCTCTTTCCCCTTCTCTCTCTCCCCCTTTCCCCTTCTCTCCCTCTCTCTCTCTTTCCCCTTCTCTCCCTCTCTCTCTCTTTCCCCTTCTCTCCCTCTCTCTCTCTTTCCCCATCTCCCTCTCTCCCTTTCTCTCCCTCTCTCTTTCCCTTTATCTCTCTCAATTCAATTCAATTCAATTTGTTTTATTGGCATAACGTAACAATGTAAATATTGCCAAAGCTTACTTTGGATATTTACAATATGAAAATAATGAGAATCAAAATTGTCAAGGGGACAACAGTAACAACAATAACCAAGTGTCAAAATAACCATACATTCAACAATAACAATAATCATACAGTAGAGGACATGTGCAGGTTAATTGGTCTGTCAGACACTGTCCCTCATCTTATGGCAGGCAGCAATGTAGTGCGCTGCCAACCCACAGCTCTCTGCGTCCTCCCCCAACAGGACAGGTGGCCTACTCTCAGAGAGGTCTTTGGAACCTTGAATAAGGGTTTCAAATTTGGGGAAATGACACTCTCTAATTGTTTTATATTTTTGACATTTTGTCAGGAAATGCAGCTCCGTCTCAGGTTCTGCTGTTGTGCAGTGGTTGCACAGCCTTTCCTCTACAGGGAGCCAGCTTTTCCTGTGTCTACTCTTCTCAATGGCAAGGCTGTGCTCACTGAGCCTGTACTTTGTAAAAGTTTTTCTAAGGTTTTGATCAGTAACCATGGTCAAATATTTAGCCCTCTATATCCCGCTTTCCCTTTCTCTCTCTCTTTCTTTCTCTCTTTCCCTTTACCTCTCTCCCTCTCTCTTTCCCTTTACCTCTCTCCCTCTCTCTTTCCCTTTATCTCTCCCTCTCTTTCTCTCTCTCTTTCCCTTTACCTCTCTCCCTCTCTCTTTCCCTTTATCTCTCCCTCTCTCCCTCTCTCTCTTTCCCTTTACCTCTCTCCCTCTCTCTTTCCCTTTATCTCTCTCTCTCTTTCTCTCTCTCTTTCCCTTTACCTCTCTCCCTCTCTCTTTCCCTTTATCTCTCCCTCTCTTTCTCTCTCTCTTTCCCTTTACCTCTCTCCCTCTCTCTTTCCCTTTATCTCTCCCTCTCTCTCTCTCTCTCCCTCTCTCTCTCTCTCTCTCTCTCTCTCTCTCTCTCTCTCTCTCTCTCTCTCTCTTTCTTTCCTTTAACTATCTCCTTTCTCTCTCTCCCTCTTTCTCTCTCTCTTTCCTGAGTCTCTACCTCCCTCCCCTAGTCCCTCACTATAGACCTGAGTCTCTACCTCCCTCCTAGTCCCTCACTATAGACCTGAGTCTCTACCTCCCTCCTAGTCCCTCACTATAGACCTGAGTATCCAGGTCTCTACCTCTAACGGCCTGTCTCTCTCCCCCTCAGTTTCTCCCCCTCAGTTTGTCAAACTTTTTCTCTCTCTGGGTATATCCCCTACAGCTAGCCGTAGGGGGCGATGTGTTGCAAGTCTGTGTTAACGATGCAGGAGTGTCATTCCCCTGTGGGATGGATGGGACAGACTGGAACAGGCAGCGTTCCCAATGCTCCCACAGCTTCATTAGGATTCCTGTTTAATCCGTCTATGACGGGACTGACCGGGCCACGGGACACCCCTCAACACACACACACATGTTCAAGAACACACACTCTCTCTCTCTGTTATGCTAATGATGTGTTCTTCTTCCTGCACCGGCGATCTTTCATCTCTCCTCTGTCACTGCTTATAGAAATCCACTACAGATCAGAGGAGCTTATTATGGGTGATTAGTTCTGAGGGAGGGGAGGTAAACAAGCAGTGCAGAGAGAGAAAGTATTCACTCTCCATCTCTCTCTCAGTTTCTTTCTCTCACTCTTTCATTGTTCATCCCTCTCTCTTCACCTTCTCTCCCCCCCTCCCCTTGTCTAGAGATGTGTATTGATCAGCATGTTGACTGTGATATCAATAATCTCGTCTTTAGTGATCCTGTCCCCAGTCATCTCCCACTAATGAACCAGTGGAAATGTGCAATGCTGCCTGGCTTTGGTTCTGTCAGCATTATATAGGCCTTATTAGTGTGAATGTTGATGGTTGTATGTATGGTGATTGGGATTCAGAAAATCTCTCTCTCCATTATTGTCTTGATCACTCAATCTCTCTATCGCCCTCTTTTTTTCTAAGATAGAGCCTGTGAAGAGTGTATGTTGAGTGTGTGTATTGTTGAGTGTGTGTATTGTGGTCCATTGACAGCTGCTGCATTATGGACTGGGTTTATTATGTGGCCTAACGGACGAGCCCTCCCTGTTTCAAAACACACACACACACTCGCAGACAGACAGCTAATTATCAGTGCGCAGAGGGTAGGAAGAGCAGGATTGTTAGGGTAATGCATACCATTACTCAATGGACAACAGCAACATACAGTACAGTCAACTCACAGTGTACCTCAGCTACTCTTTTGTTTCTCCCCTCCTTCCCTCTCTCCCCATCTCCTTTTCCTCACTCCTCCTTTCTCCACCTCCCCATCTCTCCCCATCTCCTTTTCCTCTCTCCTTTCTCCACCTCCCCATCTCCTTTTCCTCTCTCCTCCTTTCTCCACCTCCCCCATCTCATTTTCCTCTCTCCTCCTTTCTCCACCTCCCCATCTCTCCTCTCCCCCTTCTGCTATCTCCTCCTCTCTCCTCTACTCAGTCTCTCCTCCTCTCTCCTCTACTCCCTCTCTCCTCTCCTCCTCTCTCCTCTCTCCCCTACTCCCTCTCTCCTCTACTCCCTCTCTCCTCCTCTCTCCCCTACTCCCTCTCTCCTCTCCTCCTCTTTCCTCTACTCCCTCTCTCCTCCTCTCTCCTCTACTCCCTCTCTCCTCCTCTCTCCTTCCTCCTCTCTCCTCTACTCCCTCTCTCCTCTACTCCCTCTCTCCTCCTCCTCCTGGTTGTGTGGTTTCAGCTCTTTTCTCTCCCTCCTAATTCCTCTTTAATTATTAACACCAACATTATTAGGCCTTTCATTAGAGCAACAAAGCACCCTGAAGACTGATCACACACACGCACGCACACACACACACACACACACACACACACACACACACACACACACACACACACACACACACACACACACACACACACACACACACACACACACACACACACACACACACACACACACACACACACACACAACCTCAGACTTCATCAAGCACACTCATACACACCACACACCCTCATAGACTCCATCAAACAAACACACACACTTTCAATTATTAAGACACTCTAAATACACACAACTCTTACAGTGTTGTTAAGATGTATTGCTCTTTATGTGGTTGTGAAGTGGCCTTATTGCACTGTTACCAAGCACAACACAGCCTGTTCTATGGATTTAACCCTACGTTTCTAAATATCTAGATAGGTAAAGCACTCACAACTATACTATTAGCAGCATACAGTATGAATAAGTTGTGCTCTTTGAATACTTACAGGTAACAACAATGTGTGTGTGTATGTGTTTAGTGGTTAATCAATGGTACGTTAAGGGGCCGGGAGATTTGGGAGCGAGGGTTCCGCCTCCGTTTTAACTGTTTTATTTCTGTGTTAATCTGACATGTTTCTGACCATCTATCTGTGTCATCAGGACCCGTCGGGGGGCGGAGAGGTCCTTGACAAAACACGGAACGCTCCTTAAGCCATCAGGCACTGGGGGGGATGGGGGAGTGAGTGTGTGTGTGTGTGAGGCCTAATTGAACATGATAAAGTGTAAAGTTAATTACCCCTCACGGCTGTCACTGATACTCTCAGGGGGCTCGGGCACAGCTGTCGGCTTTGGGGTGTGTGTGACAGAGTTGTGTGAGTGAGTGAAGAAGAAAGAGGAGAGTGGGGTGGGGAGGCAAGGGGACAATGGGACCCCTCCCATGGGGGTCGTGTGGAGGATGATGGGAACAATCGGCTTTTAAAGACGCCCCCTGTCCCTCTGGTGTGCCTCTCCTTAACACTCCTGTTCCATCACAACACATGCAACAACCCTATCCCAGGTCATGCCAGATTGTCTCTACACATAAAGTGGTTAACTGATGCTGAGCTCCTTAGATCAAATAAAATAATCTGGCTGCTATTAAAAGAGTCTTCTTGTACTGTGAGAGAGCTTTCTGGCAGCAATTCGTGTTACCCTTAATGAGACTGACATGATGTAGCGTTTTTTTTGTTGGATGGGCCCTCACTGGTGAACCTAGCGTCTTGTCCAGGGGATATATTTGTAGGCTACAGAGACTGGAAAAAGGCTATGGCCCCTATGGGTTGTTCCGGCTCGGACAAGACTTACTCCTTCACTGGTAAACCATCTAGCAATGTGTCTGTGAGCCTGTCAACCACTTACCCTGTTTAGCAAGCCTTCATCAGGTATAGTCAACCACTAACCCTGTTCAGCAAGCCTTCATCAGGTATAGTCAACCACTAACCCTGTTCAGCAAGCCTTCATCAGGTATAGTCAACCACTAACCCTGTTCAGCAAGCCTTCATCAGGTATAGTCAACCACAAACCCTCTTTAGCAAGCCTTCATCAGGTATAGTCAACCACTAACCCTGTTCAGCAAGCCTTCATCGGGTATAGTCAACCACTAACCCTGTTCAGCAAGCCTTCATCAGGTATAGTCAACCACTAACCCTGTTCAGCAAGCCTTCATCAGGTATAGTCAACCACTAACCCTGTTCAGCAAGCCTTCATCAGGTATAGTCAACCACTAACCCTGTTCAGCAAGCCTTCATCAGGTATAGTCAACCACTAACCCTGTTCAGCAAGCCTTCATCAGGTATAGTCAACCACAAACCCTCTTTAGCAAGCCTTCATCAGGTATAGTCAACCACTAACCCTGTTCAGCAAGCCTTCATCGGGTATAGTCAACCACTAACCCTGTTCAGCAAGCCTTCATCAGGTATAGTCAACCACAAACCCTCTTTAGCAAGCCTTCATCGGGTATAGTCAACCACTAACCCTGTTCAGCAAGCCTTCATCAGGTATAGTCAACCACTAACCCTGTTCAGCAAGCCTTCATCAGGTATAGTCAACCACAAACCCTGTTCAGCAAGCCTTCATCAGGTATAGTCAACCACAAACCCTCTTTAGCAAGCCTTCATCGGGTATAGTCAACCACTAACCCTGTTCAGCAAGCCTTCATCAGGTATAGTCAACCACAAACCCTCTTTAGCAAGCCTTCATCGGGTATAGTCAACCACAAACCCTGTTCAGCAAGCCTTCATGAGGTACAGTCAACCACAAACCCTGTTTAGCAAGCCTTCATCAGGTACAGTCAACCACAAACCCTGTTTAGCAAGCCTTCATCAGGTATAGTCAACCACAAACCCTGTTTAGCAAGCCTTCATCAGGTACAGTCAACCACTAACCCTGTTTAGCAAGCCTTCATCAGGTATAGTCAACCACAAACCCTGTTTAGCAAGCCTACATCAGGTATAGTCAACCACTAACCCTGTTTAGCAAGCCTTCATCAGGTATAGTCAACCACAAACCCTGTTTAGCAAGCCTTCATCAGGTACAGTCAAACACTAACCCTGTTTAGCAAGCCTTCACCGGGTACAGTCAACCACTAACCCTGTTTAGCAAGCCTTCATCAGGTATAGTCAACCACAAACCCTGTTTAGCAAGCCTTCATCAGGTATAGTCAACCACAAACCCTGTTTAGCAAGCATTTCTCAGGTATAGTCAACCACAAACCCTGTTTAGCAAGCCTTCATCAGGTACAGTCAAACACTAACCCTGTTTAGCAAGCCTTCATCGGGTACAGTCAACCACTAACCCTGTTTAGCAAGCCTTCATCAGGTATAGTCAACCACAAACCCTGTTTAGCAAGCCTTCATCAGGTACAGTCAACCACAAACCCTGTTTAGCAAGCCTTCATCAGGTATAGTCAACCACAAACCCTGTTTAGCAAGCCTACATCAGGTATAGTCAACCACTAACCCTGTTTAGCAAGCCTTCATCAGGTATAGTCAACCACTAACCCTGTTTAGCAAGCCTTCATCAGGTATAGTCAACCACAAACACTGTTTAGCAAGCCTTCATCAGGTACAGTCAACCACAAACCCTGTTTAGCAAGCCTTCATCGGGTACAGTCAACCACTAACCCTGTTCAGCAAGCCTTCATCAGGTATAGTCAACCACAAACCTTGTTTAGCAAGCCTTCATCAGGTATAGTCAACCACAAACCCTGTTTAGCAAGCCTTCATCAGGTATAGTCAACCACAAACCCTGTTTAGCAAGCCTTCATCATCATCATCAGGTATAGTCAACCACAAACCCTGTTTAGCAAGCCTTCATCGGGTATAGTCAACCACAAACCCTGTATAGCAAGCCTTCATCAGGTATAGTCAACCACAAACCCTGTTTAGCAAGCCTTCATCATCATCATCAGGTATAGTCAACCACAAACCCTGTTTAGCAAGCCTTCATCGGGTATAGTCAACCACAAACCCTGTTTAGCAAGCCTTCATCGGGTATAGTCAACCACTAACCCTGTTCAGCAAGCCTTCATCAGGTATAGTCAACCACTAACCCTGTTCAGCAAGCCTTCATCAGGTATAGTCAACCACAAACCCTGTATAGCAAGCCTTCATCAGGTATAGTCAACCACAAACCCTGTTCAGCAAGCCTTCATCTCAGATCCACTTCCTTTCACCATGAATAGGTTTATTGTCTTTTTAAAGAGCATTTTGGTCTTGAACCTGACCTGGAAGTGTGCTGTTTTGAGGTTTCTTTTGCATTGTGTTTGGAGAGTATTAAGGCCTACAGTATATGGGAATAAGGAGACAGCTGTGCCATATACTGTTGATTGCAAAATAGTTGGGAAGAGATTTTAGATGTACCGATTCCATGGCACACGGTTTATGAACTGATACACAAAACAATGCTGGCTTCAAAATATTTTTCCGTATAAATGATTATGCAATATTCTTTCAACCAATAGAACGTTATAAACCCATCACCCCCAAAAATGTCCCTTTTTCAGGACCCTGTCTTTCAAAGATAATTAATAAAAATCCAAATAACTTCACAGATCTTCATTGTAAAGGGTTTAAACACTGTTTCCCATGCTTGTTCAATGAACCATAAACAATTAATGAACATGCACCTGTGGAATGGTCGTTAAGGCACTAAGGTCACAGTTATGAAAACTTAGGACACTAAAGAGGCCTTTCTACTGACTCTGAAAAACACCAAAAGATGCCCAGGGTCCCTGCTCATCTGCGTGAACGTGCCTTAGGCATGCTGCAAGGAGGCATGAGGACCGCAGATGTGGCCAGGGTAATAAATTGCAATGTCCATACTTTGAGACGCCTAAGACAGCGCTACAGGGAGACAGGATGGACAGCTGATTGTCCTCGCAGTGGCAGACCACATGTAACAACACCTGCACAGGATTGGTGCATCTGAACATCACACCTGCGGGACAGGTAAAGGATTGCAACAACAAATGAATGTCAGAGTTACACCAGGAATTTACAATCCCACCAATAGGTGCTCAGACTGTCCGCAATAGGCCGAGAGATGTTGGACTGATGGCTTGTAGGCCTGTTGTAAGGCAGGTGGACCAGACCGGACTGGAAAAAAGTGCTCTTCACTGACGAGTCCTGGTTTTGTCTCACCAGGGGTGATGGTCAGATCCGCGTATATCGTTGAAGGAATGAGCATTCCACCGAGGCCTGTACTCTGGAGCGGGATCGATTTGGAGGTGGAGGGTCCGTCATGGTCTGGGGCGGTGTGTCACAGCATCATCGGACTGAGCTTGTTGTCATTGCAGGCAATCTCAACGCTGTGTGTTACAGGGAAGACATCCTCCCTCATGTGTTACCCTTCCTGCAGGCTCATCCTGATATTGACCCACCAGCATGACAATGCCACCAGCCATACTGCCTGTTCTGTGTGTGATTTCCTGCAAGACAGGAATGTCAGCGTTCTGCCATGGCCAACGAAGAGCCCGGATCTCAATCCCATTAAGCACGTATGGGACCTGTTGGATCGGAGGGTGAGGGCTAGGGCCATTCCCCCCAGAAATGTCCGGGAACTTGCAGGTGCCTTGGTGGAAGAGTGGGGTAACATCACAGCAAGAACTGGCAAATCTGGTGCCATCCATGAGGAGATGCACTGAGGTACTTAATGCAGCTGATGGCCACACCAGATACTGACTGTTACTTTTGATTTTGACCCTCCCTTTGTTCAGGGACACATTATCCCAGTTCAGGTTAGTCACATATCTGTGGAACTTGTTCAGTTTATGTCTTAGTTGTTGAATCTTGTTATGTTCATACAAATATTTACACATGTTACATTTGCTGAAAATAAACGCAATTGACAGTGAGAGGATGTTTCTTTTTTGCTGAGTATATATAAGGGGGATACAACCATCCCAGCTCTGCAGATTTTGCTGTGAAGATGGTGTCACACCTTGATCTGTTTCAGCTGTCTTTGTGTTTGTCTCCAAGCCCCTCCAGGTGTCGCCCATCTTCCATATTATCCCCTGTGTATTTATACCTGTGTTCTCTGTTTGTCTGTTGCCAGTTTGTTTTGTTCCGTCAAGCCAGCGTTTTCCCCTCTGCTCCTGTCTCTCGATTGTTCCTGTTTCCTAGTTTTCCTGGTGTGGACCATTCTGCCTGCCGTCCTGTACCTTTGCCCCACCTATCTGGATTACTGACCTCTGCCTGCCCTTGACCTGCCTTTTCCTGCCCCTGTTCGATTAATAAACTGTTGTTACTTCGACGTTCTCTGCAACTGGGTTTTACCTGAAACGTGGTACTGTCCATATGTAGGTTGTTTTTGGTCGCAGGTTCAAGAATGGCTGAATAATTGCAACATTTACCTGGAGCTAACTCTGCAAATAGCACTGCTGAGTGACTTTAAAAAGTCATAGTCAATCGATGAATAATGTAATAATACTCTTAGCAAAAATGTTTAGTTTAATTTACAATCAGTAGAATCTATGAGAATAGAAAGGTTCAGAACTTTTGTGAAACAGCACAGTTTCAAAATATATGGCAAATAGAAATCCAAACTGGATGGTGTTCAGAGATAGATGGGAGGGGTTGAGGGTAGCTGATGGATGGGACTGGATGGTGTTCAGAGATAGATGGGAGGGGTTGAGTGGAGCTGATGGATGGGACTGGATGGTGTTCAGAGATAGATGGGAGGGGTTGAGGCTAGCTGATGGATGGGACTGGGTGGTGTTCAGAGATAGATGGGAGGGGTTGAAGGTAGCTGATGGATGGGACTTGATGGTGTTCAGAGATAGATGGGAGGGGTTGAGTGGAGCTGATGGATGGGACTGGGTGGTGTCAGAGATAGATGGGAGGGGTTGAGGGTAGCTGATGGATGGGACTGGATGGTGTTCAGAGATAGATGGGAGGGGTTGAAGTTAGCTGATGGATGGGACTGGATGGTGTTCAGAGATAGATGGGAGGGGTTGAGTGGAGCTGATTGATGGGACTGGGTGGTGTTCAGAGATAGATGGGAGGGGTTGAAGTTAGCTGATGGATGGGACTGGATGGTGTTCAGAGATAGATGGGAGGGGTTGAGTGGAGCTGATTGATGGGACTGGGTGGTGTTCAGAGATAGATGGGAGGGGTTGAAGTTAGCTGATGGATGGGACTGGATGGTGTTCAGAGATAGATGGGAGGGGTTGAGTGGAGCTGATGGATGGGACTGGGTGGTGTCAGAGATAGATGGGAGGGGTTGAAGGTAGCTGATGGATGGGACTGGATGGTGTTCAGAGATAGATGGGAGGGGTTGAAGGTAGCTGATGGATGGGACTTGATGGTGTTCAGAGATAGATGGGAGGGGTTGAAGGTAGCTGATGGATGGGACTGGGTGGTGTCAGAGATAGATGGGAGGGGTTGAGTGGAGCTGATGGATGGGACTGGGTGGTGTCAGAGATAGATGGGAGGGGTTGAAGGTAGCTAATGGATGGGACTGGATGGTGTTCAGAGATAGATGGGAGGGGTTGAAGGTAGCTGATGGATGGGACTTGATGGTGTTCAGAGATAGATGGGAGGGGTTGAGTGGAGCTGAAGGCTGGGACTGGATGGTGTTCAGAGATAGATGGGAGGGGTTGAGTGGAGCTGAAGGCTGGGACTGGATGGTGTTCAGAGATAGATGGGAGGGGTTGAGTGGAGCTGAAGGCTGGGACTGGATGGTGTTCAGAGATAGATGGGAGGGGTTGAAGGTAGCTGAAGGCTGGGACTGGATGGTGTTCAGAGATAGATGGGAGGGGTTGAAGGTAGCTGATGGATGGGACTGGATGGTGTTCAGAAATAGATGGGAGGGGTTGGAGGTAGCTGATGGATGGGACTGGATGGTGTTCAGAAATAGATGGGAGGGGTTGGATGTAGCTGATGGATGGGACTGGATGGTGTTCAGAAATAGATGGGAGGGGTTGGAGGTAGCTGATGGGTGGGACTGGATGATGTTCAGAGATAGATGGGAGGGGTTGGAGGTAGCTGATGGATGGGACTGGATGATGTTCAGAGATAGATGGGAGGGGTTGGAGGTAGCTGGATGGGACTAAAAACAAACAAAAGATAACTATTGTGAAATATACTGTGTCCGTAAAATATCTACAGTTGAAGTCGGAAGTTTACATACACTTAGGTTGGAGTCATTAAAACTAATTTTTCAACTACTCCACAAATTTCTTGTTAACTAACTATAGATTTGGCAAGTTGGTTGTGACATTTACTTTGTCTCACCACTCCCAGCCCTGAGACTAAGCTGCTTACCAATTACATATCTCACCACTCCCAGCCCTGAGACTAAGCTGCTTACCAATTACATATCTCACCACTCCAAGTCCTGAGACTAACCTACTTACCAATTACATATCTCACCACTCCCAGCCCTGAGACTATGCTGCTTACCAATTACATATCTCACCACTCCCAGCCCTGAGACTAAGCTGCTTACCAATTACATATCTCACCACTCCCAGTCCTGAGACTAAGCTGCTTACCAATTACATATCTCACCACTCCCAGTCCTGAGACTAACCTACTTACATATCTCACCACTCCCAGCCCTGAGACTATGCTGCTTACCAATTACATATCTCACCACTCCCAGCCCTGAGACTATGCTGCTTACCAATTACATATCTCACCACTCCCAGCCCTGAGACTATGCTGCTTACCAATTACATATCTCACCACTCCCAGCCCTGAGACTATGCTGCTTACCAATTACATATCTCACCACTCCCAGCCCTGAGACTAACCTACTTACCAATTACATATCTCACCACTCCCAGCCCTGAGACTAACCTGCTTACCAATTACATATCTCACCACTCCCAGCCCTGAGACTATGCTGCTTACCAATTACATATCTCACCACTCCCAGCCCTGAGACTAACCTACTTACCAATTACATATCTCACCACTCCCAGCCCTGAGACTATGCTGCTTACCAATTACATATCTCACCACTCCCAGCCCTGAGACTATGCTGCTTACCAATTACATATCTCACCACTCCCAGCCCTGAGACTATGCTGCTTACCAATTACATATCTCACCACTCCCAGCCCTGAGACTATGCTGCTTACCAATTACATATCTCACCACTCCCAGCCCTGAGACTAACCTGCTTACCAATTACATATCTCACCACTCCCAGCCCTGAGACTAACCTACTGCTTACCAATTGACATATCTCACCACTCCCAGCCCTGAGACTATGCTGCTTACCAATTACATATCTCACCACTCCCAGCCCTGAGACTAACCTACTTACCAATTACATATCTCACCACTCCCAGCCCTGAGACTAACCTACTTACCAATTACATATCTCACCACTCCCAGCCCTGAGACTATCCTACTTACCAATTACATATCTCACCACTCCCAGCCCTGAGACTATGCTGCTTACCAATTACATATCTCACCACTCCCAGCCCTGAGACTAAGCTGCTTACCAATTACATATCTCACCACTCCCAGCCCTGAGACTATGCTGCTTACCAATTACATATCTCACCACACCCAGCCCTGAGACTATGCTGCTTACCAATTACATATCTCACCACTCCCAGCCCTGAGACTATGCTGCTTACCAATTACATATCTCACCACTCCCAGCCCTGAGACTATGCTGCTTACCAATTACATATCTCACCACTCCCAGCCCTGAGACTATGCTGCTTACCAATTACATATCTCACCACTCCCAGCCCTGAGACTAACCTACTTACTGCTTACCAATTACATATCTCACCACTCCCAGCCCTGAGACTATGCTGCTTACCAATTACATATCTCACCACTCCCAGCCCTGAGACTAAGCTGCTTACCAATTACATATCTCACCACTCCCAGCCCTGAGACTAAGCTGCTTACCAATTACATATCTCACCACTCCCAGTCCTGAGACTAACCTACTTACCAATTACATATCTCACCACTCCCAGCCCTGAGACTATGCTGCTTACCAATTACATATCTCACCACTCCCAGCCCTGAGACTAAGCTGCTTACCAATTACATATCTCACCACTCCCAGCCCTGAGACTATGCTGCTTACCAATTACATATCTCACCACTCCCAGCCCTGAGACTATGCTGCTTACCAATTACATATCTCACCACTCCCAGCCCTGAGACTAAGCTGCTTACCAATTACATATCTCACCACTCCCAGCCCTGAGACTATGCTGCTTACCAATTACATATCTCACCACTCCCAGCCCTGAGACTATGCTGCTCCACCATATCTCACCACTCCCAGCCCTGAGACTAACCTACTTACCAATTACATATCTCACCACTCCCAGCCCTGAGACTATGCTGCTTACCAATTACATATCTCACCACTCCCAGCCCTGAGACTATGCTGCTTACCAATTACATATCTCACCACTCCCAGCCCTGAGACTATGCTGCTTACCAATTACATATCTCACCACTCCCAGCCCTGAGACTATGCTGCTTACCAATTACATATCTCACCACTCCCAGCCCTGAGACTAACCTACTTACCAATTACATATCTCACCACTCCCAGCCCTGAGACTAACCTACTTACCAATTACATATCTCACCACTCCCAGCCCTGAGACTATGCTGCTTACCAATTACATATCTCACCACTCCCAGCCCTGAGACTAACCTACTTACCAATTACATATCTCACCACTCCCAGCCCTGAGACTAACCTACTTACCAATTACATATCTCACCACTCCCAGCCCTGAGACTAACCTACTTACCAATTACATATCTCACCACTCCCAGCCCTGAGACTATGCTGCTTACCAATTACATATCTCACCACTCCCAGCCCTGAGACTAAGCTGCTTACCAATTACATATCTCACCACTCCCAGCCCTGAGACTATGCTGCTTACCAATTACATATCTCACCACACCCAGCCCTGAGACTATGCTGCTTACCAATTACATATCTCACCACTCCCAGCCCTGAGACTATGCTGCTTACCAATTACATATCTCACCACTCCCAGCCCTGAGACTATGCTGCTTACCAATTACATATCTCACCACACCCAGCCCTGAGACTATGCTGCTTACCAATTACATATCTCACCACTCCCAGCCCTGAGACTATGCTGCTTACCAATTACATATCTCACCACTCCCAGCCCTGAGACTATGCTGCTTACCAATTACATATCTCACCACTCCCAGCCCTGAGACTAACCTACTTACCAATTACATATCTCACCACTCCCAGCCCTGAGACTATGCTGCTTACCAATTACATATCTCACCACTCCCAGCCCTGAGACTAACCTACTTACCAATTACATATCTCACCACTCCCAGCCCTGAGACTAACCTACTTACCAATTACATATATCACCACTCCCAGCCCTGAGACTAACCTACCTACCAATTACATATCTCACCACTCCCAGCCCTGAGACTATGCTGCTTACCAATTACATATCTCACCACTCCCAGCCCTGAGACTATGCTGCTAACCAATTACATATCTCACCACTCCCAGCCCTGAGACTAACCTACTTACCAATTACATATCTCACCACTCCCAGCCCTGAGACTATGCTGCTTACCAATTACATATCTCACCACTCCCAGCCCTGAGACTAACCTACTTACCAATTACATATCTCACCACTCCCAGCCCTGAGACTAACCTACTTACCAATTACATATCTCACCACTCCCAGCCCTGAGACTAACCTACTTACCAATTACATATCTCACCACTCCCAGCCCTGAGACTATGCTGCTTACCAATTACATATCTCACCACTCCCAGCCCTGAGACTATGCTGCTTACCAATTACATATCTCACCACTCCCAGCCCTGAGACTAACCTGCTTACCAATTACATATCTCACCACTCCCAGCCCTGAGACTAACCTACTTACCAATTACATATCTCACCACTCCCAGCCCTGAGACTATGCTGCTTACCAATTACATATCTCACCACTCCCAGCCCTGAGACTAAGCTGCTTACCAATTACATATCTCACCACTCCCAGCCCTGAGACTATGCTGCTTACCAATTACATATCTCACCACTCCCAGCCCTGAGACTATGCTGCTTACCAATTACATATCTCACCACTCCCAGCCCTGAGACTATGCTGCTTACCAATTACATATCTCACCACTCCCAGCCCTGAGACTATGCTGCTTACCAATTACATATCTCACCACTCCCAGCCCTGAGACTATGCTGCTTACCAATTACATATCTCACCACTCCCAGCCCTGAGACTAACCTACTTACCAATTACATATCTCACCACTCCCAGCCCTGAGACTAACCTACTTACCAATTACATATCTCACCACTCCCAGCCCTGAGACTATGCTGCTTACCAATTACATATCTCACCACTCCCAGCCCTGAGACTAACCTACTTACCAATTACATATCTCACCACTCCCAGCCCTGAGACTAACCTACTTACCAATTACATATCTCACCACTCCCAGCCCTGAGACTAACCTACTTACCAATTACATATCTCACCACTCCCAGCCCTGAGACTATGCTGCTTACCAATTACATATCTCACCACTCCCAGCCCTGAGACTAAGCTGCTTACCAATTACATATCTCACCACTCCCAGCCCTGAGACTATGCTGCTTACCAATTACATATCTCACCACTCCCAGCCCTGAGACTATGCTGCTTACCAATTACATATCTCACCACTCCCAGCCCTGAGACTATGCTGCTTACCAATTACATATCTCACCACTCCCAGCCCTGAGACTATGCTGCTTACCAATTACATATCTCACCACTCCCAGCCCTGAGACTATGCTGCTTACCAATTACATATCTCACCACTCCCAGCCCTGAGACTATGCTGCTTACCAATTACATATCTCACCACTCACCCTGAGACTATGCTGCTTACCAATTACCCAGCCCTGAGACTATGCTGCTTACCAATTACATATCTCACCACTCCCAGCCCTGAGACTAACCTACTTACCAATTACATATCTCACCACTCCCAGCCCTGAGACTATGCTGCTTACCAATTACATATCTCACCACTCCCAGCCCTGAGACTAACCTACTTACCAATTACATATCTCACCACTCCCAGCCCTGAGACTATGCTGCTTACCAATTACATATCTCACCACTCCCAGCCCTGAGACTATGCTGCTTACCAATTACATATCTCACCACTCCCAGCCCTGAGACTAACCTACTTACCAATTACATATCTCACCACTCCCAGCCCTGAGACTATGCTGCTTACCAATTACATATCTCACCACTCCCAGCCCTGAGACTAACCTACTTACCAATTACATATCTCACCACTCCCAGCCCTGAGACTAACCTGCTTACCAATTACATATCTCACCACTCCCAGCCCTGAGACTAACCTGCTTACCAGCCCTGATTACATATCTCACCACTCCCAGCCCTGAGACTATGCTGCTTACCAATTACATATCTCACCACACCCAGCCCTGAGACTATGCTGCTTACCAATTACATATCTCACCACTCCCAGCCCTGAGACTAACCTACTTACCAATTACATATCTCACCACTCCCAGCCCTGAGACTAACCTACTTACCAATTACATATCTCACCACTCCCAGCCCTGAGACTATGCTGCTTACCAATTACATATCTCACCACTCCCAGCCCTGAGACTAAGCTGCTTACCAATTACATATCTCACCACTCCCAGCCCTGAGACTATGCTGCTTACCAATTACATATCTCACCACACCCAGCCCTGAGACTATGCTGCTTACCAATTACATATCTCACCACTCCCAGCCCTGAGACTAACCTACTTACCAATTACATATCTCACCACTCCCAGCCCTGAGACTATGCTGCTTACCAATTACATATCTCACCACTCCCAGCCCTGAGACTAAGCTGCTTACCAATTACATATCTCACCACTCCCAGCCCTGAGACTATGCTGCTTACCAATTACATATCTCACCACACCCAGCCCTGAGACTATGCTGCTTACCAATTACATATCTCACCACTCCCAGCCCTGAGACTATGCTGCTTACCAATTACATATCTCACCACTCCCAGCCCTGAGACTATGCTGCTTACCAATTACATATCTCACCACACCCAGCCCTGTGACTATGCTGCTTACCAATTACATATCTCACCACTCCCAGCCCCGAGACTAACCTACTTACCAATTACATATCTCACCACACCCAGCCCTGAGACTATGCTGCTTACCAATTACATATCTCACCACTCCCAGCCCTGAGACTATGCTGCTTACCAATTACATATCTCACCACTCCCAGCCCTGAGACTATGCTGCTTACCAATTACATATCTCACCACTCCCAGCCCTGAGACTAAGCTGCTTACCAATTACATATCTCACCACTCCCAGCCCTGAGACTAACCTACTTACCAATTACATATCTCACCACTCCCAGCCCTGAGACTAAGCTGCTTACCAATTACATATCTCACCACTCCCAGCCCTGAGACTATGCTGCTTACCAATTACATATCTCACCACTCCCAGCCCTGAGACTAAGCTGCTTACCAATTACATATCTCACCACTCCCAGCCCTGAGACTATGCTGCTTACCAATTACATATCTCACCACTCCCAGCCCTGAGACTATGCTGCTTACCAATTACATATCTCACCACTCCCAGCCCTGAGACTAAGCTGCTTACCAATTACATATCTCACCACTCCCAGCCCTGAGACTATGCTGCTTACCAATTACATATCTCACCACTCCCAGCCCTGAGACTATGCTGCTTACCAATTACATATCTCACCACTCCCAGCCCTGAGACTAACCTACTTACCAATTACATATCTCACCACTCCCAGCCCTGAGACTATGCTGCTTACCAATTACATATCTCACCACTCCCAGCCCTGAGACTATGCTGCTTACCAATTACATATCTCACCACTCCCAGCCCTGAGACTATGCTGCTTACCAATCTCTATGCTGCTTACCAATTACATATCTCACCACTCCCAGCCCTGAGACTATGCTGCTTACCAATTACATATCTCACCACTCCCAGCCCTGAGACTAACCTACTTACCAATTACATATCTCACCACTCCCAGCCCTGAGACTAACCTACTTACCAATTACATATCTCACCACTCCCAGCCCTGAGACTATGCTGCTTACCAATTACATATCTCACCACTCCCAGCCCTGAGACTAACCTACTTACCAATTACATATCTCACCACTCCCAGCCCTGAGACTATGCTGCTTACCAATTACATATCTCACCACTCCCAGCCCTGAGACTAAGCTGCTTACCAATTACATATCTCACCACTCCCAGCCCTGAGACTATGCTGCTTACCAATTACATATCTCACCACACCCAGCCCTGAGACTATGCTGCTTACCAATTACATATCTCACCACTCCCAGCCCTGAGACTATGCTGCTTACCAATTACATATCTCACCACTCCCAGCCCTGAGACTATGCTGCTTACCAATTACATATCTCACCACTCCCAGCCCTGAGACTAACCTACTTACCAATTACATATCTCACCACTCCCAGCCCTGAGACTAACCTACTTACCAATTACATATCTCACCACTCCCAGCCCTGAGACTATGCTGCTTACCAATTACATATCTCACCACTCCCAGCCCTGAGACTAAGCTGCTTACCAATTACATATCTCACCACTCCCAGCCCTGAGACTATGCTGCTTACCAATTACATATCTCACCACACCCAGCCCTGAGACTATGCTGCTTACCAATTACATATCTCACCACTCCCAGCCCTGAGACTATGCTGCTTAGCCCTGAGACTATGCTGCTTACCAATTACATATCTCACCACTCCCAGCCCTGAGACTATGCTGCTTACCAATTACATATCTCACCACTCCCAGCCCTGAGACTATGCTGCTTACCAATTACATATCTCACCACTCCCAGCCCTGAGACTATGCTGCTTACCAATTACATATCTCACCACTCCCAGCCCTGAGACTAACCTACTTACCAATTACATATCTCACCACTCCCAGCCCTGAGACTAACCTACTTACCAATTACATATCTCACCACTCCCAGCCCTGAGACTATGCTGCTTACCAATTACATATCTCACCACTCCCAGCCCTGAGACTAACCTACTTACCAATTACATATCTCACCACTCCCAGCCCTGAGACTAACCTACTTACCAATTACATATCTCACCACTCCCAGCCCTGAGACTAACCTACTTACCAATTACATATCTCACCACTCCCAGCCCTGAGACTATGCTGCTTACCAATTACATATCTCACCACTCCCAGCCCTGAGACTAAGCTGCTTACCAATTACATATCTCACCACTCCCAGCCCTGAGACTATGCTGCTTACCAATTACATATCTCACCACACCCAGCCCTGAGACTATGCTGCTTACCAATTACATATCTCACCACTCCCAGCCCTGAGACTATGCTGCTTACCAATTACATATCTCACCACTCCCAGCCCTGAGACTATGCTGCTTACCAATTACATATCTCACCACTCCCAGCCCTGAGACTAAGCTGCTTACCAATTACATATCTCACCACTCCCAGCCCTGAGACTAACCTGCTTACCAATTACATATCTCACCACTCCCAGCCCTGAGACTAAGCTGCTTACCAATTACATATCTCACCACTCCCAGCCCTGAGACTATGCTGCTTACCAATTACATATCTCACCACTCCCAGCCCTGAGACTAAGCTGCTTACCAATTACATATCTCACCACTCCCAGCCCTGAGACTATGCTGCTTACCAATTACATATCTCACCACTCCCAGCCCTGAGACTATGCTGCTTACCAATTACATATCTCACCACTCCCAGCCCTGAGACTAAGCTGCTTACCAATTACATATCTCACCACTCCCAGCCCTGAGACTATGCTGCTTACCAATTACATATCTCACCACTCCCAGCCCTGAGACTATGCTGCTTACCAATTACATATCTCACCACTCCCAGCCCTGAGACTAACCTACTTACCAATTACATATCTCACCACTCCCAGCCCTGAGACTATGCTGCTTACCAATTACATATCTCACCACTCCCAGCCCTGAGACTATGCTGCTTACCAATTACATATCTCACCACTCCCAGCCCTGAGACTATGCTGCTTACCAATTACATATCTCACCACTCCCAGCCCTGAGACTATGCTGCTTACCAATTACATATCTCACCACTCCCAGCCCTGAGACTAACCTACTTACCAATTACATATCTCACCACTCCCAGCCCTGAGACTAACCTACTTACCAATTACATATCTCACCACTCCCAGCCCTGAGACTATGCTGCTTACCAATTACATATCTCACCACTCCCAGCCCTGAGACTATGCTGCTTACCAATTACATATCTCACCACTCCCAGCCCTGAGACTATGCTATCTCACCACTCCCAGCCCTGAGACTATGCTGCTTACCAATTACATATCTCACCACTCCCAGCCCTGAGACTAAGCTGCTTACCAATTACATATCTCACCACTCCCAGCCCTGAGACTATGCTGCTTACCAATTACATATCTCACCACTCCCAGCCCTGAGACTATGCTGCTTACCAATTACATATCTCACCACTCCCAGCCCTGAGACTATGCTGCTTACCAATTACATATCTCACCACTCCCAGCCCTGAGACTATGCTGCTTACCAATTACATATCTCACCACTCCCAGCCCTGAGACTAACCTACTTACCAATTACATATCTCACCACTCCCAGCCCTGAGACTAACCTACTTACCAATTACATATCTCACCACTCCCAGCCCTGAGACTATGCTGCTTACCAATTACATATCTCACCACTCCCAGCCCTGAGACTAAGCTGCTTACCAATTACATATCTCACCACTCCCAGCCCTGAGACTATGCTGCTTACCAATTACATATCTCACCACACCCAGCCCTGAGACTATGCTGCTTACCAATTACATATCTCACCACTCCCAGCCCTGAGACTATGCTGCTTACCAATTACATATCTCACCACTCCCAGCCCTGAGACTATGCTGCTTACCAATTACATATCTCACCACTCCCAGCCCTGAGACTATGCTGCTTACCAATTACATATCTCACCACTCCCAGCCCTGAGAATATGCTGCTTACCAATGACATATCTCACCACTCCCAGCCCTGAGACTAACCTACTTACCAATTACATATCTCACCACTCCCAGCCCTGAGACTAACCTACTTACCAATTACATATCTCACCACTCCCAGCCCTGAGACTATGCTGCTTACCAATTACATATCTCACCACTCCCAGCCCTGAGACTAACCTACTTACCAATTACATATCTCACCACTCCCAGCCCTGAGACTAACCTACTTACCAATTACATATCTCACCACTCCCAGCCCTGAGACTAACCTACTTACCAATTACATATCTCACCACTCCCAGCCCTGAGACTATGCTGCTTACCAATTACATATCTCACCACTCCCAGCCCTGAGACTAAGCTGCTTACCAATTACATATCTCACCACTCCCAGCCCTGAGACTATGCTGCTTACCAATTACATATCTCACCACACCCAGCCCTGAGACTATGCTGCTTACCAATTACATATCTCACCACTCCCAGCCCTGAGACTATGCTGCTTACCAATTACATATCTCACCACTCCCAGCCCTGAGACTATGCTGCTTACCAATTACATATCTCACCACACCCAGCCCTGAGACTATGCTGCTTACCAATTACATATCTCACCACTCCCAGCCCTGAGACTATGCTGCTTACCAATTACATATCTCACCACTCCCAGCCCTGAGACTATGCTGCTTACCAATTACATATCTCACCACTCCCAGCCCTGAGACTAACCTACTTACCAATTACATATCTCACCACTCCCAGCATTGAGACTATGCTGCTTACCAATTACATATCTCACCACTCCCAGCCCTGAGACTAACCTACTTACCAATTACATATCTCACCACTCCCAGCCCTGAGACTAACCTACTTACCAATTACATATATCACCACTCCCAGCCCTGAGACTAACCTACCTACCAATTACATATCTCACCACTCCCAGCCCTGAGACTATGCTGCTTACCAATTACATATCTCACCACTCCCAGCCCTGAGACTATGCTGCTAACCAATTACATATCTCACCACTCCCAGCCCTGAGATATCTCACCACCACTCCCAGCCCTGAGACTATGCTGCTTACCAATTACATATCTCACCACTCCCAGCCCTGAGACTAACCTACTTACCAATTACATATCTCACCACTCCCAGCCCTGAGACTAACCTACTTACCAATTACATATATCACCACTCCCAGCCCTGAGACTAACCTACTTACCAATTACATATCTCACCACTCCCAGCCCTGAGACTATGCTGCTTACCAATTACATATCTCACCACACCCAGCCCTGAGACTATGCTGCTTACCAATTACATATCTCACCACTCCCAGCCCTGAGACTAACCTACTTACCAATTACATATCTCACCACTCCCAGCCCTGAGACTAACCTACTTACCAATTACATATCTCACCACTCCCAGCCCTGAGACTATGCTGCTTACCAATTACATATCTCACCACTCCCAGCCCTGAGACTAAGCTGCTTACCAATTACATATCTCACCACTCCCAGCCCTGAGACTATGCTGCTTACCAATTACATATCTCACCACACCCAGCCCTGAGACTATGCTGCTTACCAATTACATATCTCACCACTCCCAGCCCTGAGACTATGCTGCTTACCAATTACATATCTCACCACTCCCAGCCCTGAGACTATGCTGCTTACCAATTACATATCTCACCACACCCAGCCCTGAGACTATGCTGCTTACCAATTACATATCTCACCACTCCCAGCCCTGAGACTATGCTGCTTACCAATTACATATCTCACCACTCCCAGCCCTGAGACTATGCTGCTTACCAATTACATATCTCACCACTCCCAGCCCTGAGACTAAGCTGCTTACCAATTACATATCTCACCACTCCCAGCCCTGAGACTATGCTGCTTACCAATTACATATCTCACCACTCCCAGCCCTGAGACTAACCTACTTACCAATTACATATCTCACCACTCCCAGCCCTGAGACTAACCTACTTACCAATTACATATATCACCACTCCCAGCCCTGAGACTAACCTACTTACCAATTACATATCTCACCACTCCCAGCCCTGAGACTATGCTGCTTACCAATTACATATCTCACCACTCCCAGCCCTGAGACTATGCTGCTAACCAATTACATATCTCACCACTCCCAGCCCTGATACTAACCTACTTACCAATTACATATCTCACCACTCCCAGCCCTGAGACTATGCTGCTTACCAATTACATATCTCACCACTCCCAGCCCTGAGACTAACCTACTTACCAATTACATATCTCACCAGCCCTGAGACCCAGCCCTGAGACTAACCTACTTACCAATTACATATATCACCACTCCCAGCCCTGAGACTAACCTACTTACCAATTACATATCTCTCACCACTCCCAGCCCTGAGACTATGCTGCTTACCAATTACATATCTCACCACTCCCAGCCCTGAGACTAAGCTGCTTACCAATTACATATCTCACCACTCCCAGCCCTGAGACTATGCTGCTTACCAATTACATATCTCACCACACCCAGCCCTGAGACTATGCTGCTTACCAATTACATATCTCACCACTCCCAGCCCTGAGACTAACCTACTTACCAATTACATATCTCACCACTCCCAGCCCTGAGACTATGCTGCTTACCAATTACATATCTCACCACTCCCAGCCCTGAGACTAAGCTGCTTACCAATTACATATCTCACCACTCCCAGCCCTGAGACTATGCTGCTTACCAATTACATATCTCACCACACCCAGCCCTGAGACTATGCTGCTTACCAATTACATATCTCACCACTCCCAGCCCTGAGACTATGCTGCTTACCAATTACATATCTCACCACTCCCAGCCCTGAGACTATGCTGCTTACCAATTACATATCTCACCACTCCCAGCCCTGAGACTATGCTGCTTACCAATTACATATCTCACCACTCCCAGCCCTGAGACTATGCTGCTTACCAATTACATATCTCACCACACCCAGCCCTGAGACTATGCTGCTTACCAATTACATATCTCACCACTCCCAGCCCTGAGACTATGCTGCTTACCAATTACATATCTCACCACTCCCAGCCCTGAGACTATGCTGCTTACCAATTACATATCTCACCACTCCCAGCCCTGAGACTATGCTGCTTACCAATTACATATCTCACCACTCCCAGCCCTGAGAATATGCTGCTTACCAATTACATATCTCACCACACCCAGCCCTGAGACTATGCTGCTTACCAATTACATATCTCACCACACCCAGCCCTGAGACTATGCTGCTTACCAATTACATATCTCACCACTCCCAGCCCTGAGACTATGCTGCTTACCAATTACATATCTCACCACTCCCAGCCCTGAGACTATGCTGCTTACCAATTACATATCTCACCACTCCCAGCCCTGAGACTATGCTGCTTACCAATTACATATCTCACCACTCCCAGCCCTGAGACTATGCTGCTTACCAATTACATATCTCACCACACCCAGCCCTGAGACTATGCTGCTTACCAATTACATATCTCACCACTCCCAGCCCTGAGACTATGCTGCTTACCAATTACATATCTCACCACTCCCAGCCCTGAGACTATGCTGCTTACCAATTACATATCTCACCACACCCAGCCCTGAGACTATGCTGCTTACCAATTACATATCTCACCACACCCAGCCCTGAGACCATGCTGCTTACCAATTACATATCTCACCACTCCCAGCCCCGAGACTAACCTACTTACCAATTACATATCTCACCACACCCAGCCCTGAGACTATGCTGCTTACCAATTACATATCTCACCACTCCCAGCCCTGAGACTATGCTGCTTACCAATTACATATCTCACCACTCCCAGCCCTGAGACTATGCTGCTTACCAATTACATATCTCACCACTCCCAGCCCTGAGACTAAGCTGCTTACCAATTACATATCTCACCACTCCCAGCCCTGAGACTAACCTACTTACCAATTACATATCTCACCACTCCCAGCCCTGAGACTAAGCTGCTTACCAATTACATATCTCACCACTCCCAGCCCTGAGACTATGCTGCTTACCAATTACATATCTCACCACACCCAGCCCTGAGACTAAGCTGCTTACCAATTACATATCTCACCACTCCCAGTCCTGATGCTGCCTCAGTCGATAAGACTATAAAACTACATTTACTTAAAGAAGAAATTAAAGAATGTGTCTTTCTTTCACTTTCACAACCATAAATGGAATAAAATGATTAGTATAAGTCGAAAAATGTATCAGTTTCACTTAAAGTCAAAAGGTTTGACACCTATGCCGCACAAAAAAGTCAGTTGGGAACAGGTTGTTGGTGTCCCAATACCTTGGCGTCAGGTCTATGACCTGCCATATAAAACAACAATTGACACATCAATACGTTTGTTTCAATTTAAGCTATTATATAAAATACAAAAAGAAAGCTCACTATATGGGGCATTGAACAGTCAGACTCTGTTACAAGGAAACAGAATCAATAGAACATAGTTTCTGGTGCTGTCCATCGGTGGCTCGCTTTTGGAGTCAGGTCCAGGAATGGTCGTTATGTCATAATATCAGGGTTCAGATGGACCTGCAACCTGTATTAGGGAATCTGAAAAACAACCAGTCAATGTGAAATATCATTATACTCTTGGGTAGAGTATTTATTTTTAGGCCAATATCGGTAGAAATGTTACAAATAGGGAGGTTCAGGACCCTTGTAAGACATCACAGTACAATGGAGGGATGTATTGCACAAGGAAATAGCTAAATTGTATTATACTGGGAAAGATGGGTTAATCTGTGAACATCTGCGTGTTGGAGTTAAGATCAGAATGAATGGTGGATTGTCCGCTGTGGGTGAAAATCCAGCACATGCAGAAAGAGAAAACGAGATAATGAGGAGTATTTGTAGAATTAGTTAACTACATGTACTGTATATGTGAGCAAAAATAGCTGTAAGTAGTAGAAGACGTCTTGTTGTCCGTTAGTTTACTCCAATCAGGGGAGGGGTAGTAGGGTTGAGGGAACATGTAGTGATGCAAACAAGTATTAGAACCCAAAATCTATCTGCAATATTAAAGCTGATCTGCAACTACCACCCCCTGACAAGCAACGTTTGAATAATGCCACCCTCTTGTGTCTTTGGGTCAGTGACTCTTATCACAGAGTGACATTTGCCTCTGGTGCAGTGTGTACGTGCAATGTGTGTTTGTGTGCGTGTGCTTGCCTGCGTGTTTGTGGGTGGGTGCGTGTCTGCGTGCGTGCTGTGTCCGTGAGTGTGTGCCTGGGTGTGTGTAAGTGTGTGTGTCCTTAGTGCAGCTGATTTATCTGTGTGGAGACGGAGGGGGAAAACTGTCACGGGCAGATGGACATAAATCCACCCCACTCGGCCTCTGAAATATTGAGGCATTATGAGAGCAACACAGATTCACACTCCACTGTTCCTACCACACATACACACACACAGACGCAGAGTACAAACGTACACACACACATATACATACATAGAGCAGTGTTTTGCTTGTATGCATTAAGCAGTGCTGCACAGTCGCTGCAAATTTTTGTAAATATTATTATTATTATTTATTTTGTAGGGGGGGGGGGGGTAAAACATTTTAAGTGTAAACTTAGATTACTAAAACCAGACATAGAATATGTAGAGATAATGACTCAATATATTTTTTTATAAAATCATCTTTGAGAACTAATCACCAAAATAAAAAACTAGTCCGTCAGGGAGAATCTGAAACTCCCAAAATGTCATGGCATGGGGCCCCCATTGATTTAGTTCTAATGTTTGAGTCACTCAGATAGCATAAGAACAAGGCATACGCCATGACAAAATGTGGAGAATTGCAGGAAACTCGCTTTAAAACAGATAATTATCTCAGCTCCATGACAAAATGTGGAGAATTGCAGGAAACTCGCTTTAAAACAGATAATTATATCAGCTCCATGACAAAATGTGGAGAATTGCAGGAAACTCGCTTTAAAACAGATAATTATCTCAGCTCCATGACAAAATGTGGAGAATTGCAGGAAACTCGCTTTAAAACAGATAATTATCTCAGCTCCATGACAAAATGTGTAGAATTGCAGGAAACTCGCTTTAAAACAGATAATTATCTCAGCTCCATGACAAAATGTGTAGAATTGCAGGAAACTCGCTTTAAAACAGATAATTATCTCAGCTCCATGACAAAATGTGGAGAATTGCAGGAAACTCGCTTTAAAACAGATAATTATCTCAGCTCCATGACAAAATGTGGAGAATTGCAGGAAACTCGCTTTAAAACAGATAATTATCTCAGCTCCATGACAAAATGTGGAGAATTGCAGGAAACTCGCTTTAAAACAGATAATTATCTCAGCTCCATGACAAAATGTGGAGAATTGCAGGAAACTCGCTTTAAAACAGATAATTATCTCAGCTCCATGGCAAAATGTGGAGAATTGCAGGAAACTCGCTTTAAAACAGATAATTACCTCAGCTCCATGGCAAAATGTGGAGAATTGCAGGAAACTCGCTTTAAAACAGATAATTATCTCAGCTCCATGGCAAAATGTGGAGAATTGCAGTAAATTTGCTTTGTAAAATGTTCTCTCTGTGGCCAATAGGCCTCTAAAACCGCAACCTTGGCCACTCCCCTAACCCCCAAACCCAATGCTGCTGAAAAACAGGATTAGGGAAACACTGTAGTGTACACACATATTTAGAGACGAGAGATCAACAGAAATGTATACACCACTCTGTGCTACACAGTTATGTGCACATACACATACAGTGTGTTTATACCATTTCCTATCTTTCTAACAGTGGCTGGTTCATCTATGGAGAGTCTATGTCCATCTCTGGAGCTTTATTAGGGGGGTTGACAAAGACTGTCATCGTTTAGAGAGGAGACAGCCATAAATCTCCTATGCTGCATTGTAGCCTGGCCGTGGAACGGAACAAGAACACACACGCTCGGAGCCAATTTACAGGAAAACAGCAATAACATTTTATCATGCCGGAGTAGGGCCTGATAGAGCTGCCCTTTCCAATACCTGTCCCCACATATACACACACACACATACACACACACACATACACACACACGCACATGCTGCCTGTACCGTCCACACGGCTAATTTGTTGATTTCAGATGGAAGGCTGGTCCGTCTCTAGCATGACGTTCCCTTAGAGCAGAGAATGGCCCCGAACGACAATTATAACCACACACACACACTCTCTCTCTCAGGCTGGGAGATATGGCCTAAAAAATAATATATATATTTTTTTACTTATGGGCAATTCACGAAATGTATATATTTCTTAACGTTTTCTCTTAATAAGCTTGGTTGCACAATTTAAAGGGCAATACTCTTCATTTCTAACCATCAGAAGAATAGAATGAATTCACGGCTTGTAAAATTATACCTAATCTAAATATTAGCCTTCCATAACCATTTTCTCAAAAATGATTTTACCTACTTTTTTTCCCAATATTCACTGATCTGGCCTCCATGTCTGAAAATGGCCTGTTTGTTAGAAATGTAACCAGGACCATGCACAATGCATATCCACTAATAATGACCAACTTGTAGCAGGCTTATTATATTATTATTATTATTATTATAGGCTTCTAGAACATTAACCCAGCTCTGATCTCCTGGAGCACAAGCGTACCAGCTAGTGAGTAGCCAACCAATCTTTATATTTCAAGTCTAGCCAACGTGAATCCATTTGCTTGCTAAAAAAAGGTAGAACAGTTGAACTGTTATGAACACACCCCCCTGTCTGTCTCCAACTGTTATGAACACACCCCCCTGTCTGTCTCCAACTGTTATGAACACACCCCCCTGTCTGTCTCCAACTGTTATGAACACACCCCCCTGTCTGTCTCCAACTGTTATGAACACACCCCCCTGTCTGTCTCCAACTGTTATGAACACACCCCCCTGTCTGTCTCCAACTGTTTGAACAATTCAAGGTTTTATTTTTTATTGAACCTTTATTTAACTAGGCAAGTCAGTTAAGAACAAATTCTTATTTTCAATGACAGCCTAGGAACAGTGGGTTAACTGGTCTAGGAACAGTGGGTTAACTGCCTGTTCAGGGGCGGAAGGACAGATTTTTACCTTGTCAGCTCGGGGACAGCTCAACATGTATTACATGTTGTAAACAACAGCCTGTTCACTTTGTTTGGGTGTTGAAATCAAGTGCCTACCTGCATAAGAAGATGATTCTTTCTCAGAAAGAGAACGAGTTGCCAATTCCTGATATAAATGCTTATTTTAATAGCTCACTGACTAGAAAGCTAGCACATAGGTCTGTAGCTATAATGCTGCTAGTGGTACTGCAAATCTGCACTTGGCAAACTAAGGATTCATTTTCCAAAATCATGTTTATTGATACTCCTGTTTTAGTGGGGTCTGCTCTGTTCTACATTTTGGGATTTTAGACATAAAATGGAATTGTTAGGAGGGGAATTGAGCAATTTATGTTATCTCAAATGCAAATAGCGAATTGAAACTGCTTGTTATCAGACAGAAAGAAGTGAGCTTTTATCTTTGTTGCTTTGAGTAGCAAGGAGAGGGGCTTGGTGTCTGTATAAGGGGGAGGTGCACATAGCACAGTACAGTACAGAAGGAGGAGGGGCTTGGTGTCTGTATGAGGGGGAGGTGCACATAGCACAGTACAGTACAGAAGGAGGAGGGGCTTGGTGTCTGTATGAGGGGGAGGTGCACATAGCACAGTACAGAAGGAGGAGGGGCTTGGTGTCTGTATGAGAGGGAGGTGCACACAGCACAGTACAGAAGGAGGAGGGGCTTGGTGTCTGTATGAGGGGGAGGTGCACATAGCACAGTACAGAAGGAGGAGGGGCTTGGTGTCTGTATGAGGGGGAGGTGCACGCAGCACAGTACAGTACAGAAGGAGGATGGGCTTAGTGTCTGTATGAGGGGGAGGTGCACATAGCACAGTACAGTACAGAAGGAGGAGGGGCTTAGTGCCTGTATGAGGGGGAGGTGCACACAGCACAGTACAGAAGGAGGAGGGGCTTGGTGTCTGTGTGAGTGGGGAGGTGCACACAGCACAGTACAGAAGGCGGAGGGGCTTGGTGTCTGTGTGAGTGGGGAGGTGCACAGTGCACACAGCATAGTACAGAAGGAGGATGGGCTTAGTGTCTGTATGAGGGGGAGGTGCACACAGCACAGTACAGAAGGAGGAGGGGCTTGGTGTCTGTGTGAGTGGGGAGGTGCACAGTGCACACAGCACAGTACAGAAGGAGGAGGGGCTTGGTGTCTGTATGAGGGGGAGGTGCACGCAGCACAGTACAGTATAGAAGGAGGATGGGCTTAGTGTCTGTATGAGGGGGAGGTGCACATAGCACAGTACAGTACAGAAGGAGGAGGGGCTTAGTGTCTGTATGAGGGGGAGGTGCACATAGCACAGTACAGAAGGAGGAGGGGCTTGGTGTCTGTATGAGGGGGAGGTGCACGCAGCACAGTACAGTACAGAAGGAGGATGGGCTTAGTGTCTGTATGAGGGGGAGGTGCACATAGCACAGTACAGTACAGAAGGAGGAGGGGCTTAGTGTCTGTATGAGGGGGAGGTGCACATAGCACAGTACAGAAGGAGGAGGGGCTTGGTGTCTGTATGAGGGGGAGGTGCACACAGCACAGTACAGAAGGCGGAGGGGCTTGGTGTCTGTGTGAGTGGGGAGGTGCACAGTGCACACAGCATAGTACAGAAGGAGGATGGGCTTAGTGTCTGTATGAGGGGGAGGTGCACACAGCACAGTACAGAAGGAGGAGGGGCTTGGTGTCTGTGTGAGTGGGGAGGTGCACACAGCACAGTACAGAAGGCGGAGTGGCTTTGTGTCTGTATGAGGGGGAGGTGCACAGTGCACAGTACAGAAGGAGGAGGGGCTTTGTGTCTGTATGAGGGGAAGGTGCACACAGCACACAGCACAGTACAGAAGGAGGAGGGGCTTGGTGTCTGTGTGAGTGGGGAGGTGCACAGTGCACACAGAACAGTACAGAAGGAGGAGGGGCTTGGTGTCTGTATGAGGGGGAGGTGCACGCAGCACAGTACAGTACAGAAGGAGGATGGGCTTAGTGTCTGTATGAGGGGGAGGTGCACATAGCACAGTACAGTACAGAAGGAGGAGGGGCTTGGTGTCTGTATGAGGGGGAGGTGCACATAGCACAGTACAGAAGGAGGAGGGGCTTGGTGTCTGTATGAGGGGGAGGTGCACACAGCACAGTACAGAAGGAGGAGGGGCTTGGTGTCTGTGTGAGTGGGGAGGTGCACACAGCACAGTACAGAAGGCGGAGGGGCTTGGTGTCTGTGTGAGTGGGGAGGTGCACACAGCATAGTACAGAAGGAGGATGGGCTTAGGGCTTAGTGTCTGTATGAGGGGGAGGTGCACACAGCACAGTACAGAAGGAGGAGGGGCTTAGTGTCTGTATGAGGGGGAGGTGCACACAGCACAGTACAGAAGGAGGAGGGGCTTTGTGTCTGTATGAGGGGGAGGTGCACAGTGCACAGTACAGAAGGAGGAGGGGCTTTGTGTCTGTATGAGGGGAAGGTGCACACAGCACACAGCACAGTACAGAAGGAGGAGGGGCTTGGTGTCTGTGTGAGTGGGGAGGTGCACAGTGCACACAGCACAGTACAGAAGGAGGAGGGGCTTGGTGTCTGTGTGAGTGGGGAGGTGCACAGTGCACACAGCACAGTACAGAAGGAGACAAAACCAGAAATGCATAAAATACATGAAAACGAAAACCTTAATTCTTGTGATACAGGCATTTGGAACATCGCACTAAAACATAAAGTAGAATAAATCGAACGATTTCAACATATCGCCCCGCCCTAACTCTCCCTAACTCTCCCTAACTCTTCCTAACTCTCTCTCTCTCTCTCTCTCTCTCTCTCTCTCTCTCTCTCTCTCTCTCTCTCTCTCTCTCTCTCTCTCTCTCTCTCTCTCTCTCTCTCTCTCTCTCTCTCTCTGTTTTTTTTCTTCAGTTTTTCTCCTCCCTATGTTTACCTTTCTCTTTCATAAATTTTTTCTCATTTCTTTACATTTCTTTCTCTGTCCTTCTCTCTCTCCATCCCCCACACCCTCTCCCTGGTCTGTCTCTTCTCAGGCTCCTCTCTCCTTTCAGTCTGTCTGAGGCGCAGGCCTGCTTTTAATGATGCTCCTGAAGAGAGGAGAGGATGACTCAGAGAGGGGTGTAGAGGGGGGATAGAGAGGGAGGGATAGAGAGAGGGAGAGATAGAGGGGGAGGGATAAGGACTTTGGAGCTTACGCTTCACCTCACAGACCTGCATACATGCATAAATATATATACAGTCACAGACACACACACACACTCCCTCTCTGGTTGTAGTGGATTGGATTGAGAGCATATGTTCCAGTGATAGATTAAATTCAGGTGATAAACTTTCTTGTTACCTCTTAAATGGTGTGTGTGTCTGTAAGTGTGTGTAGGCGTTGTGTTTGTAATGTGCTTGTTACCTCTTTAATGGAATAATACATGTTGAGCACGCTTCCTCTCCTGTGGTTTAGAGAAAGAATTAAAGCTAATCGTAATGAAACAGAAAGTTAATATCCCTCTAAATTAACTCCACCTGCTACACATCACACAACAGCAGTCCGTCCCTTACTCCCTGTCCCTTTTCCCTGTCCCATCCTGTGTCCCTTACTCCCTGTCCCTTTATCCCTGTCCCTTACTCCCTGTCCCTTCTCCCTGTCCCATCCTGTGTCCCTTACTCCCTGTCCCTTTCTCCCTGTCCCATCCTGTGTCCCTTACTCCCTGTCCCTTTTCCATGTCCCATCCTGTGTTCCTTACTCCCTGTCCCTTTCCCTGTCCCATCCTGTGTCCCTTACTCCCTGTCCCTTTCTACCTGTCCCTTTTCCCTGTCCCATCCTGTGTCCCTTACTCCCTGTCCCTTTCTCCCTGTCCCATCCTGTGTCCCTTACTCCCTGTCCCTTTCCCTGTCCCATCCTATGTCCCTTACTCCCTGTCCATTTTCCCTGTCCCATTCTGTGTCCCTTACACCATGTCCCTTTCTTCCTGTCCCTTTCTCCATGTCCTATCCTGTGTCCCTTACTCCCTGTCCCTTTCCCCCTGTCCCTTACTCCCTGTCCCATCCTGTGTCCCTTACTCCCTGTCCCTTTCTCCCTGTCCCTTTGCCCTGTCCCATCCTGTGTCCCTTACGCCCTGTCCCTTTCTCCCTGTCCCATCCTGTGTCCCTTACTCCCTGTCCATTTTCCCTGTCCCATCCTGTGTCCCTTACTCCCTGTCCCTTGCTCCCTGTCCCATCCTGTGTCCCTTACTCCCTGTCCCTTTCTCCATGTCCTATCCTGTGTCCCTTACTCCCTGTCCCTTTTCCCTGTCCCATCCTGTGTCCCTTACTCCCTGTCCCTTGCTCCCTGTCCCATCCTGTGTCCCTTACTCCCTGTCCCTTTCTCCATGTCCTATCCTGTGTCCCTTTCTCCCTGTCCCTTTCCCTGTCCCATCCTGTGTCCCTTACTCCCTGTCCCTTTTCCCTGTCCCATCCTGTGTCCCTTACTCCCTGTCCCTTTTCCCTGTCCCATCCTGTGTCCCTTACTCCCTGTCCCTTTTTCCCTGTCCCTTTCTCCCTGTCCTTTACTCCATGTCCCTTACTCCCTGTCCCTTTCTCCCTGTCCCTTTTCCCCCTGTCCCTTTTCCCTGTCCCATCCTGTGTCCCTTACTCCCTGTCCCTTTCTCCCTGTCCCTTTCTCCCTGTCCTTTACTCCATGTCCCTTACTCCATGTCCCTTTCTCCCTGTCCCTTTTCCCCCTGTCCCTTTTCCCTGTCCCATCCTGTGTCCCTTACTCCCTGTCCCTTTCTCCCTGTCCCTTTTTCCCTGTCCCTTACTCCCTGTCCCTTTTCCCTGTCCCATCCTGTGTCCCTTACTCCCTGTCCCTTTCTCCCTGTCCTTTACTCCCTGTCCCTTACTCCCTGTCCCTTACTCCCTGTCCCTTACCCCCTGTCCCTTTCCCCTGTCCCATCCTGTGTCCCTTACTCCCTGTCCCTTACTCCCTGTCCCTTTCTCCCTGTCCCTTTCTCCGTGTCCCTTACTCCCTGTTCCTTTCACCCTGTCCCTTTTCGCTCTGTCCCTTACTCCCTGTCCCTTACTCCCTGTCCCTTGCTCTCTGTCCCTTTTCCCCTGTCCCTTTCTCCCTGTCCCTTTTTCCCTGTCCCTTACTCCCTGTCCCTTTTCCCTGTCCCATCCTGTGTCCCTTACTCCCTGTCCCTTTCTCCCTGTCCTTTACTCCCTGTCCCTTACTCCCTGTCCCTTACTCCCTGTCCCTTACCCCCTGTCCCTTTCCCCTGTCCCATCCTGTGTCCCTTACTCCCTGTCCCTTACTCCCTGTCCCTTTCTCCCTGTCCCTTTCTCCGTGTCCCTTACTCCCTGTTCCTTTCACCCTGTCCCTTTTCTCTCTGTCCCTTACTCCCTGTCCCTTACTCCCTGTCCCTTGCTCTCTGTCCCTTTTCCCCTGTCCCTTTCTCAATGTCCCTTTTCCCTCTGTCCCTTACTCCCTGTCCCTTGCTCCCTGTCCCTTTTTCCCTCTGTCCCTTACTCCCTGTCCCTTGCTCACTTTCCATTTCCCCCTGCCCCTTTCTCGATGTCCCTTTCTCGCTGTCCCTTTCTCCCTGTCCCTTACTCCCTGTCCCTTTCTCCCTGTCCCTTTCGCCCTGTCCCTTTCCCCTGTCCCTTTTCTCCATGTCCCTTTCTCCCTGTCCTTTACTCCCTGTCCCTTACTCCCTGTCCCTTACTCCCTGTTCCCTTTGTCCCTGTCCCTTTCACCCTGTCCTTTACTCCCTGTCCCTTTCTCGCTGTCCCTTACTCCCTGTCCCTTACTCCCTGTCCCATGCTCCCTGTCCCTTACTCCCTGTCCCTTTCCCTTGTCCTTTACTCCCTGTCCCTTACTCCCTGTCCCTTACCCCCTGTCCCTTTTTCCCTCTGTCCCTTACTCCCTGTCCCTTGCTCACTTTCCATTTCCCCTGCCCCTTTCTCGATGTCCCTTTCTCCCTGTCCCTTACTCCCTGTTCCCTTTGTCCCTGTCCTTTCACCCTGTCCTTTACTCCCTGTCCCTTACTCCCTGTCCCTTACCCCCTGTCCCTTTACCCTGTCCCATCCTGTGTCCCTTACTCCCTGTCCCTTTCTCCCTGTCCCTTTCTCCCTGTCCTTTACTCCATGTCCCTTACTCCCTGTCCCTTTCTCCCTGTCCCTTTTCCCCCGTGTCCCTTTTCCCTGTCCCATCCTGTGTCCCTTACTCCCTGTCCCTTTCTCCCTGTCCCTTTTTCCCTGTCCCTTACTCCCTGTCCCTTTTCCCTGTCCCATCCTGTGTCCCTTACTCCCTGTCCCTTTCTCCCTGTCCTTTACTCCCTGGCCCTTACTCCCTGTCCCTTTCTCCCTGTCCTTTACTCCCTGGCCCTTACTCCCTGTCCCTTTCTCCCTGTCCTTTACTCCCTGGCCCTTACTCCCTGTCCCTTACTCACTGTCCCTTACCCCCTGTCCCTTTTCCCTGTCCCATCCTGTGTCCCTTACTCCCTGCCCCTTTCTCCCTGTCCCTTTTTCCCTGTCCCTTACTCCCTGTCCCTTTTCCCTGTCCCATCCTGTGTCCCTTACTCCCTGTCCCTTTCTCCCTGTCCTTTACTCCCTGGCCCTTACTCCCTGTCGATTTTTCTCCCTGTCCTTTACTCCCTGGCCCTTACTCCCTGTCCCTTTCTCCCTGTCCTTTACTCCCTGGCCCTTACTCCCTGTCCCTTTCTCCCTGTCCTTTACTCCCTGGCCCTTACTCCCTGTCCCTTTCTCCCTGTCCTTTACTCCCTGGCCCTTACTCCCTGTCCCTTACCCCCTGTCCCTTTTCCCTGTCCCTTACTCCCTGTCCCTTACTCCCTGTCCCTTTTCCCTGTCCCATCCAGTGTCCCTTACTCCCTGTCCCTTTCTCCCTGTCCCTTTCTCCGTGTCCCTTACTCCCTGTTCCTTTCACCCTGTCCCTTTTCTCTCTGTCCCTTACTCCCTGTCCCTTACTCCCTGTCCCTTGCTCCCTGTCCCTTTCCCCCTGTCCCTTTCTCGATGTCCCTTTTCCCTCTGTCCCTTACTCCCTGTCCCTTGCTCCCTGTCCCTTTTTCCCTCTGTCCCTTACTCCCTGTCCCTTGCTCACTTTCCATTTCCCCCTGTCCCTTTCTCGATGTCCCTTTCTCCCTGTCCTTAACTCCCTGTCCCTTTCTCCCTGTCCCTTACTCCCTGTCCCTTTCTCCCTGTCCCTTTCGCCCTGTCCCTTTCCCCTATCCCTTTCTCCATGTCCCTTTCTCCCTGTCCTTTACTCCCTGTCCCTTACTCCCTGTCCCTTACTCCCTGTTCCTTTTGTCCCTGTCCCTTTCACCCTGTCCTTTACTCCCTGTCCCTTTCTCGCTGTCCCTTTCTCACTGTCCCTTTCTTCCTGTCCCTTACTCCCTGTCCCTTACTCCCTGTCCCATGCTCCCTGTCCCTTACTCCCTGTCCCTTTCCCTTGTCCTTTACTCCCTGTCCCTTACTCCCTGTCCCTTTCTCCCTGTCCCTTTCTCCCTGTCCCTTTTCCCTCTGTCCCTTTCTCCCTGTCCCTTTCCCTCTGTCCCTTTTACCTCCCACCCTGTCCCTTCCCCTCTGTCCCTTCCCTCTGTCCCTTTTTCCTCTGTCCCTTTTCCATCTCCCCTTGTCCCTTCCCTCTGTCCCTTTCCCCCTGTCCCTTTCCCTCTGTCCCTCTCTACCTGTCCCTTTCCCCTTGTCCCTTCCCTCTGTCCCTTTCCCCCTGTCCCTTTCCCTCTGTCCCTCTCTACCTGTTCCTTTCCCCCTGTCCCTTCCCTCTGTCCCTTTCCTCTGTCCCTCTCTACCTGTCCCTTTCCCCCTGTCCCTTTCCCTCTGTCCCGTACCTCTGTCCCTTTCTCCCTGTCCCTTTCTCCCTGTCCCTTACTCCCTGTCCCTTACTCCCTGTCCCTTACTCCCTGTCCCTTACTCCCTGTCCCTTTCTCCCTGTCCCTTACTCCCTGTCCCTGTCCCCCTGTCATTTACTCCCTGTCCCTTTACTCCCTGTCCCTTGCTCCCTGTCCCTTTCTCCCTGTCCCCTCCCTCTGTCCCTTTTACCTCCCACCCTGTCCCTTCCCCTCTGTCCCTTCCCTCTGTCCCTCTCCTTCTGTCCCTCTCCACCTGTCCCTTCCTCCTGTCCATTCCCTCTGTCCCTTTCCCTCTGTCCCCTTTCCCTCTCCCCCTGTCCCTTTCCCTCTGTCCCTTTTCCCCCTGTCCCTTTCCCTCTGTCCCTCTCTACCTGTCCGTTTATCCCCTGTCCCTTCCCTCTGTCCCTATCCCTCTGTCCCTTTTCCATCTCCCCCTGTCCCTTTCCCTCTGTCCCGTATCCCTGCCCCTTTTCCCTCTGTCCCATTTCGCCTTATCCCTTCTCCCTGTCCCTTTACCTCTGCCCCTTTTCCCTCCCCCTGTCCCTTTCCCTCTGTCCCTTTCCCCCTTTCCCCCTGTCCCTTTTGCCCTGTCCCTTTCTCCCTGTCCCTTACTCCATGTCCCTTTCCCCCTGTCCCTTCCTCTCTGTCTCTCCCCCCTGTCCCTTTACCTCTGTCCCTTTTTCCCTGTCCCTTTCCCTCTTTCCCTTTTCCCTCCCACCCTGTCCCTTCCCCTCTGTCTCTCCGCCCTGTCCCTTTACCTCTGTCCCTTTTTCCCTGTCCCTTTTCCCTCTCCCCTGTCCCTTCCCCTCTGTCCCTTTTCCCCTGTCCCTTTTTCCCTCTGTCCCTTTCCCCCTGTACCTTTCCCTCTGTCCCTTTTCCCTTTTCCCTCTCCCCCTGTCCCTTTCCCTCTGTCCCTACCCCCTGTCCCTTTCCCCCTGTCCCTTTCCCCCCCTGTCCCTTTTCCCTCTGTCCCTTTCACCATGTCCCTTTCCCTCTGTCCCTTTCCCTCTGTCCCTTTCCCCCTGTCCCTTTCCCCCCTGTCCCTTTCCCCCTGTCCCTTTTTCCTCTGTCCCTTTCACCCTGTCCCTTTTACTCTGTCCCTTTCCCCCTGTCCCTTTCCCCCTGTCCCTTTCCCTCTGTCCTTTCCCCCCTGTCCCTTTTCCCCCTGTCCCTGTCCCTCTTTCCCATTTCCCCCTGTCCCTCTCCCCCTGTCCCTTTTCACCCTGTCCCTTTCCCTCTTTCCCTTCCCCCATGTCCCTTTTCCCCCTGTCCCTTTCCCACTTTCCCTTTTCCCCCTGTCCCTTTCCCACTTTCCCTTTTCCCCCTGTCCCTCTCCCCCTGGCCCTTTCCCGCTCTGTTTTGGACTTAACCAGTCTGTTTCGCTAGCACAGACTGGAATATGTTCCGGGGTTCCTCCAATGGAATTGAGGAGTACACCACGTCTGTCATTGGCTTCATCAATAAGTGCATGGATGACATTGTCCCCACAATGACCGTACGTACATACCCCAACCAGAAGCCATGGATTACAGGCAGCATCCGAACTGAGCTAAAGGCTAGAGGGACTCTAACCCGGAAGCTTGTAAGAAATCCTGCTATGCTCTCTTACGAACCATCAAACAGGAAAAGTGTCAGTACAGGATTGAATCGTACTTCACCGGCTCTGACGCTTGTCGGATGTGACAGGGCTTGCAAACTATTACAGACTACAAAGGGAAGCACAGCTGAGAGCTGCCCAGTGACAAAAGCCTACCAGACGAGCTAAACTACTTCTATGCTCGTTTCGAGGTAAATAACACTGAAACATGCATGAGAGCACCTGCTGTTCCAGACGACTGTGTGATCACGCTCACCGCAGCCGATGTGAGTAAGACCTTTAAACAGGTCAACATTCACAAGGCCACAGGGCCAGACGTATTATCAGGATGTGTACTGCGAGCACGTGCTGACCAACTGGCAAGTATCTTCACTGACATGTTCAACCTCTCCCTGAGTCTGGAACACCAACATGTTTTAAGCAGACCACCATAGAGCCTGTGCCCAAGAACACTAAGGTAACCTGCCTAAATGACTACCGACCCGTAGCACTCACGTCTGTAGCCATGAAGTGCTTTGAAAGATTGGTCATGGCTCACATCAACACCATTATCCCAGAGACCCTAGACCCACTCCAATTTGCATAACACCCCAACAGATCCACAGAGCACAGGGCACTCCACACTGCCCTTTCCCACCTGGACAAAAAGAATACCTATGTGAAAATGCTATTCCTTGACTACAGCTCAGTGTTCAACAGCATAGTGCCCTCAAAGCTCATCAATAAGCTAAGGACCCTGGGACGAAACACCTCCCTCTGCAACTGGATCCTGGACTTTCTGACAGGCCGCCCCCAGGTGGTAAGGGTAGGTAACAACACATCCGCCACGCTGATCCTCAACACCGGGGCCCCTCAGGGTTGCATGGTCAGCCCCCTCCTGTACTCCCTGTTCACTCATGACTGCACGGCCAGGCTTGACTCCAACACCATCATTAAATTTGCTGATGACACAACAGTGGTAGGCCTGATCACCGACAACAACGAGACAGCCTATAGGAAGGAGGTCAGAGTCCTGGCCGTGTGGTGCAAGGACAACAACCTCTCCCTCTATGTGGTCAATACAAAGGAGATGATTGTGGACTACAGGAAAAAGAGGAACGAGCATGCCACCATTTTCATCGACTGGGCTGCAGTGGAGCAGGTTGAGAGGTTCAAGTTCCTTGGTGTCCATATCACCAACAAACTAGAATGGTCCAAACACACCAAGACAGTCATGAGGCACGACAAAACCTATTCCCCCTCAGGAGGCTGAAAAGATTTGGCATGGGTCCTCAGTTCTTCAAAAGGTTCTACAGCTGCACCATCGAGAGCATCCTGACTGTTTGCATCACTGCCTGGTATGGCAATTGCTTGGCCTCCAACCGCAAGACACTACAGAGGGTAATGCGAATGGCCAAGTATATCACTGGGGCTAAGCTTGCTGCCATCCAGGACCTCTATACCAGGCGGTGTCAGAGGAAGGCGCTAAAAATTGTCAAAGACTCCAGCCACCTTAGTCATAGACTGCTCTCTGCTACCGCACTGAGTGCTACTGGAGCACCAAGTTTAGGTCCAAGAGGCTTCTAAACAGCTTCTACCCACAAGCCATAAGACTCCTGAACATCTAGTCAAATGGCTACCCAGGCTATTTGCATTGCCCTCCCACTTCCCCTCTCCACACCACTGCCACTCTCTATTGTCATCTATTCATAGTCACTTTAATAACTCTACCTACGTACATGTACTGTCACGACTTCCGCTGAAGTCGTTGCCTGTCCTTGTTCGGGTGGCGTTCGGCGGTCGACGTCACCGGTCTTCTAGCCATCGCCGCTCCACCTTTAATTTTCAATTTGTTTTGTCTTGTTTTCCCGCACACCTGGTTCACATTCCCCCATCAGACTAAATGTATATTACCCTCTGATTCACCCATGTCTGTGTGTGGAATTGTTCTTTGTGTAGGGTGTTAGGCTACAGGCTGGCTTGCACTAGGTTTGTTTCAAACCTAGGTTTGTTTGTTTTGTTTAATCCGGTTCATGTTACCGTGGTGGTGCTTTGTGCTGCCTCTCCTGTACCTTTGGGCCAGGTGTATATTAATGTTCTCCTGTTATCACCCATCTCTGCTCTCCTGCGCCTGACTTCCCGGGAACCAGTCACTCACCCCGTTACATGTACATACTACCTCAACTAACTGGAACCCCCCTGTATATATTGTTATTTTTTACAGCTGCTCTTTAATAACTTGTTACTTTTATCTCTTTTTGTTATCTGTATTTGTTTGAATCTGCACTGTTGGTTAGGGGCTCGTAAGTAAGCATTTCACTGTACGGGCTGTTGTATTCAGCACGTGCCGAATAAAATGTTATTTGATTTACTAGCTTTTTCCCTCTCTCTCTCTTTCTTTCAATTTCTCTCTCTCTCCCCCTTTCAGTTTCTCTCTCTCCCTCCCCCTTTCAGTTTATCTCTCTCTCTCCCCATTTCTCCCTCTTTCAGTTTCTCTCTCTCTCTCCCCATTTCTCCCTCTTTCAGTTTCTCTCTCTCTCCCCATTTCTCCCTCTTTCAGTTTCTCTCTCTCTCTCCCCATTTCTCCCTCTTTCAGTTTCTCTCTCTCTCTCCCCATTTCTCCCTCTTTCAGTTTATCTCTCTCTCTCCCCATTTCTCCCTCTTTCAGTTTCTCTCTCTCTCTCCCCATTTCTCCCTCTTTCAGTTTATCTATCTCTCTCCCCCAATTTCTCCCTCTTTCAGTTTCTCTCTCTCCCTCCCCCTTTCAGTTTATCTCTCTCTCTCTCTCCCCATTTCTCCCTCTTTCAGTTTATCCCTCTCTCTCCCCCCATTTCTCCCTCTTTCAGTTTATCTATCTCTCCCTCCCCCTTTCAGTTTATCTCTCTCTCCTCCTATTTCTCCCTCTTTCAGTTTATCTCTCTCTCTCCCCCCATTTCTCCCTCTTTCAGTTTCTCTCTCTCCCTCCCCCTTTCAGTTTATCTCTCTCTCCCCCCATTTCTCCCTCTTTCAGTTTCTCTCTCTCCCTCCCCCTTTCAGTTTATCTCTCTCTCGCCATTTCTCCCTCTTTCAGTTTCTCTCTCTCTCCCCCCATTTCTCCCTCTTTCAGTTTCTCTCTCTCCCTCCCCCTTTCAGTTTATCTCTCTCTCCCCATTTCTCCCTCTTTCAGTTTCTCTCTCTCCCTCCCCCTTTCAGTTTCTCTCTCCCTCCCCCTTTCAGTTTCTCTCTCTCCCTCCCCCTTTCAGTTTCTCTCTCTTCCTCCCCCTTTCAGTTTATCTCTCTCTCCCCATTTCTCCCTCTTTCAGTTTCTCTCTCTGCTTCTGTCTCCTTTGTATCTTTCCCTTTCTCTGTCAGCTGTTTCTCCATCAGCTGTGATGGGGTTGCTCTGTAGCACCTTTGTTGTACTGTGTGTGTTTGTGTATCCATGTCAATCCTGTTGAAGTGTGACATGTCCTATTCTCCACACAAATTAACTGCATCGCTAAAGAACAACGCTGGCGCTAAGGCTAATAACCACGACTGTGATAGAAAAGGGAGGAGGCTCATGACTAATAACCACGACTGTGATAGAAAAGGGAGGAGGCTCATGACTAATAACCACGACTGTGATAGAAAAGGGAGGAGGCTCATGACTAATAACCACGACTGTGATAGAAAAGGGAGGAGGCTCATGACTAATAACTACGACTGTGATAGAAAAGGGAGGAGGCTCACTGTGATAGAAAAGGGAGGGGGCTCATGACTAATAACCACGACTGTGATAGAAAAGGGAGGGAGGCTCATGACTAATATCCGTGATGTGGTGTGTGTGTGTGTGTGTGTGTGTGTGTGTGTGTGTGCGTGCGTGCGTGCGTGCGTGCGTGCACGCAGGATGGAATTATAGGAGGAGGTGTCGGCTAGGGCAGGATGGAATGAGAGGAGGACGTGTCGGCTGGGGCAGGATGGAATGAGAGGAGGAGGTGTCGGCTAGGGCAGGATGGAATGAGAGGAGGAGGTGTCGGCTAGGGCAGGATGGAATGAGAGGAGGAGGTGTCGGCTGGGGCAGGATGGAATGAGAGGAGGACGTGTCGGCTAGGGCAGGATGGAATGAGAGGAGGAGGTGTCGGCTGGGGCAGGATGGAATGAGAGGAGGTGGTGTCGGCTAGGGCAGGATGGAATGAGAGGAGGAGGTGTCGGCTAGGGCAGGATGGAATGAGAGGAGGAGGTGTCGGCTGGGGCAGGATGGAATGAGAGGAGGAGGTGTCGGCTAGGGCAGGATGGAATGAGAGGAGGAGGTGTCGGCTAGGGCAGGATGGAATGAGAGGAGGAGGTGTCGGCTGGGGCAGGATGGAATGAGAGGAGGAGGTGTCGGCTAGGGCAGGATGGAATGAGAGGAGGAGGTGTCGGCTAGGGCAGGATGGAATGAGAGGAGGAGGTGTCGGCTGGGGCAGGATGGAATGAGAGGAGGAGGTGTCGGCTAGGGCAGGATGGAATGAGAGGAGGAGGTGTCGGCTAGGGCAGGATGGAATGAGAGGAGGAGGTGTCGGCTGGGGCAGGATGGAATGAGAGGAGGACGTGTCGGCTAGGGCAGGATGGAATGAGAGGAGGAGGTGTCAGCTAGGGCAGGATGGAATGAGAGGAGGAGGTGTCGGCTGGGGCAGGATGGAATGAGAGGAGGTGGTGTCGGCTAGGGCAGGATGGAATGAGAGGAGGAGGTGTCGGCAGGAGCAGGATGGAATGAGAGGAAGAGGTGTCGGCTGGGGCAGGATGGAATGAGAGGAGGAGGTGTCGGCTGGGGCAGGATGGAATGAGAGGAGGAGGTGTCGGCTGGGGCAGGATGGAGCGAGGGAATGAGAGGAGGAGGTGTCGGCTGGGGCAGGATGGAATGAGAGGAGGGGGTGTCGGCTGGGGCCGGATGGAATGAGAGGAGGAGGTGTCGGCTGGGGCAGGATGGAGCGAGGGAATGAGAGGAGGAGGTGTCGGCTGGGGCAGGATGGAATGAGAGGAAGAGGTGTCGGCTGGGGCAGGATGGAATGACAGGAGGAGGTGTCCGCTAGGGCAGGATGGAATGAGAGGAGGAGGTGTCGGCTGGAGCAGGATGAAATGAGAGGAGGAGGTGTCGGCTGGGGCAGGATGGAATTATAGGAGGAGGTGTCGGCTAGGGCAGGATGGAATGAGAGGAGGACGTGTCGGCTGGGGCAGGATGGAATGAGAGGAGGACGTGTCGGCTAGGGCAGGATGGAATGAGAGGAGGACGTGTCGGCTGGGGCAGGATGGAATGAGAGGAGGACGTGTCGGCTGGGGCAGGATGGAATGAGAGGAGGACGTGTCGGCTGGGGCAGGATGGAATGAGAGGAGGGACGTGTCGGCTGGGGCAGGATGAAATGAGAGGAGGAGGTGTCGGCTGGGGCAGGATGGAATGAGAGGAGGTGGTGTCGGCTAGGGCAGGATGGAATGAGAGGAGGAGGTGTCGGCTAGGGCAGGATGGAATGAGAGGAGGAGGTGTCGGCTGGGGCAGGATGGAATGAGAGGAGGAGGTGTCGGCTAGGGCAGGATGGAATGAGAGGAGGAGGTGTCGGCTAGGGCAGGATGGAATGAGCGGAGGTGTCGGCTGGGGCAGGATGGAATGAGAGGAGGAGGTGTCGGCTAGGGCAGGATGGAATGAGAGGAGGAGGTGTCGGCTAGGGCAGGATGGAATGAGAGGAGGAGGTGTCGGCTGGGGCAGGATGGAATGAGAGGAGGAGGTGTCGGCTGGGGCAGGATGGAATGAGAGGAGGAGGTGTCGGCTGGGGCAGGATGGAATGAGAGGAGGAGGTGTCGGCTGGGGCAGGATGGAATGAGAGGAGGAGGTGTCGGCTAGGGCAGGATGGAATGAGAGGAGGAGGTGTCGGCTAGGGCAGGATGGAATGAGAGGAGGAGGTGTGTCGGCTGGGGCAGGATGGAATGAGAGGAGGTGGTGTCGGTTAGGGCAGGATGGAATGAGAGGAGGAGGTGTCGGCAGGAGCAGGATGGAATGAGAGGAAGAGGTGTCGGCTGGGGCAGGATGGAATGAGAGGAGGAGGTGTCGGCTAGGGCAGGATGGAATGAGAGGAGGTGGTGTCGGCTAGAGCAGGATGGAATGAGAGGAGGAGGTGTCGGCTGGGGCAGGATGGAATGAGAGGAGGGGTGTCGGCTGGGGCCGGATGGAATGAGAGGAGGAGGTGTCGGCTGGGGCAGGATGGAGCGAGGGAATGAGAGGAGGAGGTGTCGGCTGGGGCAGGATGGAATGAGAGGAAGAGGTGTCGGCTGGGGCAGGATGGAATGACAGGAGGAGGTGTCCGCTAGGGCAGGATGGAATGAGAGGAGGAGGTGTCGGCTGGAGCAGGATGAAATGAGAGGAGGAGGTGTCGGCTGGGGCAGGAAGGAATTATAGGAGGAGGTGTCGGCTAGGGCAGGATGGAATGAGAGGAGGACGTGTCGGCTGGGGCAGGATGGAATGAGAGGAGGACGTGTCGGCTGGGGCAGGATGGAATGAGAGGAGGACGTGTCGGCTAGGGCAGGATGGAATGAGAGGAGGACGTGTCGGCTGGGGCAGGATGGAATGAGAGGAGGACGTGTCGGCTAGGGCAGGATGGAATGAGAGGAGGACGTGTCGGCTGGGGCAGGATGGAATGAGAGGAGGACGTGTCGGCTAGGGCAGGATGGAATGAGAGGAGGAGGTGTCGGCTAGGGCAGGATGGAATGAGAGGAGGAGGTGTTGGCTAGGGCAGGATGGAATGAGAGGAGGAGGTGTCGGCTGGGGCAGGATGGAATGAGAGGAGGACGTGTCGGCTAGGGCAGGATGGAATGAGAGGAGGAGGTGTCGGCTAGGGCAGGATGGAATGAGAGGAGGAGGTGTCGGCTGGGGCAGGATGGAATGAGAGGAGGTGGTGTCGGCTAGGGCAGGATGGAATGAGAGGAGGAGGTGTCGGCTGGAGCAGGATGGAATGAGAGGAAGAGGTGTCGGCTGGGGCAGGATGGAATGAGAGGAGGAGGTGTCGGTTGGGCAGGATGGAATGAGAGGAGGGGTGTCGGCTGGGGCCGGATGGAATGAGAGGAGGAGGTGTCGGCTGGGGCAGGATGGAATGAGAGGAGGGGGTGTCGGCTGGGGCCGGATGGAATGAGAGGAGGAGGTGTCGGCTGGGGCAGGATGGAGCGAGGGAATGAGAGGAGGAGGTGTCGGCTGGGGCAGGATGGAGCGAGGGAATGAGAGGAGGAGGTGTTGGCTAGGGCAGGATGGAATGAGAGGAGGAGGTGTCGGCTGGGGCAGGATGGAATGAGAGGAAGAGGTGTCGGCTGGGGCAGGATGGCATGAGAGGAGGAGGTGTCCGCTAGGGCAGGATGGAATGAGAGAAGGAGGTGTCGGCTGGAGCAGGATGAAATGAGAGGAGGAGGTGTCGGCTGGGGCAGGATGGAATTATAGGAGGAGGTGTCGGCTAGGGCAGGATGGAATGAGAGGAGGAAGTGTCGGCTAGGGCAGGATGGAAAGAGAGGAGGAGGTGTCGGCTAGGGCAGGATGGAGCGAGGGAATAAGAGGAGGAGGTGTCGGCTGGGGCAGGATGGAATGAGAGGAGGAGGTGTCGGTTGGGCAGGATGGAATGAGAGGAGGGGGTGTCGACTAGGGCAGGATGGAATGAAAGGAGGAGGTGTCGGCTGGGGCAGGATGGAATGAGAGGAAGACGTGTCGGCTGGGGCAGGATGGAATGAGAGGAGGAGGTGTCGGCTGGGGCAGGATGGAATGAGAGGAGGAGGTGTCGGCTGGGGCAGGATGGAGCGAGGGAATGAGAGGAGGAGGTGTCGGTTCGGGCAGGATGGAGAGAGGGAATGAGAGGAGGAGGTGTCGGCTGGGGCAGGATGGAATGAGAGGAGGAGGTGTCGGCTGGGGCAGGATGGAGCGAGGGAATGAGAGGAGGAGGTGTCGGCGGGGGCAGGATGGAGAAAAGGAATGAGAGGAGGCGGTGTAGGCTGGGGCAGGATGGAATGAGAGGAAGAGGTGTCGGCTGGGGCAGGATGTAATGAGAGGAGGAGGTGTCGGCTGGGGCAGGATGAAATGAGAGGAGGAGGTGTCGGCTGGGGCAGGATGGAATGAGAGGAGGAGGTGTCAGCTGGGTCAGGATGGAATGAGAGGAGGAGGTGTCGGCTGGGGCAGGATGAAATGAGAGGAGGAGGTGTCGGCTGGGGCAGGCTGGAATGAGAGGAGGAGGTGTCTGCTGGGGCAGGATGGAATGAGAGGAGGAGGTGTCGGCTGGGGCAGGATGGAATGAGAGGAGGAGGTGTCGGCTGAGGCAGGATGGAGCGAGGGAATGAGAGGAGGAGGTGTCGGTTCGGGCAGGATGGAGAGAGGGAATGAGAGGAGGAGGTGTCGGCTGGGGCAGGATGGAATGAGAGGAGGAGGTGTCGGCTGGGGCAGGATGGAGCGAGGGAATGAGAGGAGGAGGTGTCCGCTAGGGCAGGATGGAATGAGAAGAGGAGGTGTCGGCTAGGGCAGGATGGAATGAGAGGAGGAGGTGTTGGCTAGGGCAGGATGGAATGAGAGGAGGAGGTGTCGGCTAGGGCAGGATGGAATGAGAGGAGGAGGTGTCGGCTAGGGCAGGATGGAATGAGAGGAGGAGGTGTCGGCTGGGGCAGGATGGAGCGAGGGAATGAGAGGAGGAGGTGTCGGCTGGGGCAGGATGGAATTCGAGGACGAGGTGTCGGCTGGGGCAGGATGGAATGAGAGGAGGAGGTGTCGGCTGGGGCAGGATGGAGCGAGGGAATGAGAGGAGGAGGTGTCGGCTGGGGCAGGATGGAATGAGAGGAGGAGGTGTCGGCTGGGGCAGGATGGAGCGAGGGAATGAGAGGAGGAGGTGTCCGCTAGGGCAGGATGGAATGAGAGGAGGAGGTGTCGGCTAGGGCAGGATGGAATGAGAGGAGGGGGTGTCGGCTAGGGCAGGATGGAGCGAGGGAATGAGAGGAGGAGGTGTCGGCTGGGGCAGGATGGAGCGAGGGAATGAGAGGAGGAGGTATCGGCTGGGACAGGATGGAGCGAGGGAATTAGAGGAGGAGGTGTCGGCTGGGGCAGGATGGAATTCGAGGACGAGGTGTCGGCTGGGGCAGGATGGAATGAGAGGAGGAGGTGTCGGCTGGGGCAGGATGGAGCGAGGGAATGAGAGGAGGAGGTGTCGGCTGGGGCAGGATGGAGCGAGGGAATGAGAGGAGGAGGAGTGAAGGAGCGTGGCTGCAGGATAATATACAGACAAAAACTGAAAAAGCCACCATGAGTGAGACATCCATAAAAAACAAACAAACACACACACGCATTGTCACGTATCCCACATTTTCAAAACACACTGTAAAAACCAGTGAGAGATTTAAAAAAATATGTGAAAATTGAGAAGAAAATGTTTCTGTAAAATATATTGAGAGAAAGAAAGAGATGGAGAAGGAGAATAAATGTAAGTCCCAGTCTTAATTAGTTAGTAGACAGCCAATAAAAACTCTGGCAGTAATGGTGGAATGAGAGCCAGGTGGAAGGAGGAAGGACTGGCAGGCCAGGAAGCCCATATTCTGTCCTGAAGGAGCCAGGATGTTTTAATAGTCATATTGAGAGCAGAATAGAGTTATGGTCCTGTAAGCTATGCTGGGGTGAGACGGACAGGTCTTGATGTGGCCAACTTTACACTGTCTTTAAAACTGTTACAACACAGCGACTAGCACTATGCACCAGACACACAGACAGACGACTAGCACTACGCACCAGACACACAGACAGGCGACTAGCACTACGCACCAGACACACAGACAGACGACTAGCACTATGCACCAGACACACAGACAGTCGACTAGCACTACGCACCAGACACACAGACAGACGACTAGCACTACGCACCAGACACACAGACAGGCGACTAGCACTACGCACCAGACATTACGCACTAGCACCAGACACACAGACAGACGACTAGCACTACGCACCAGACACACAGACACAACTAGCATTACGCACCAGACACACAGACAGACCAGACTAGCACATTACGCACCAGACACACAGACAGACTACGCACTAGCACAGACAGGACGACTACGCACCAGACACACAGACAGACGACTAGCACTACGCACCAGACACACAGACAGGCGACTAGCACTACGCACCAGACACACAGACAGACGACTAGCACTACGCACCAGACACACAGACAGACGACTAGCACTACGCACCAGACACACAGACAGACGACTAGCACTACGCACCAGACACACAGACAGGCGACTAGCACTACGCACCAGACACACAGACAGACGACTAGCACTATGCACCAGACACACAGACAGACGACTGATGTCCTGTAGTTATTGGTCCTTCTATCTAGTACTCTCTTCATCCCTTGCCTCTGGAGGCAGATTGCTGTTGAATGGGACGGGGGACGGGGTCGTGCGTGTGTGTGGACATTTGTGTGTGTCAGCAAGGTTTATGGCCCCATGCGCCCTTTAACCACTTGTCCTCTTTCTTCCATGATGGAGAGATGATGAAGTATAGGAGGGATAAACGTCAATACTGCATTAGGCAATATTACCCAGTCCTCCACCTAACCAGCCATTAACACTGAGAGATGGAGAAGAGAGAGACAGGACCTTGGGTTTAACATAGCTCACCAGCTCTCTCTCTCTTACGAGACGTGATGTTCTTTACACAGTGTGCCGCTGTCTACTCTCTGTTTAGGGCCAAATAGCATTCTAGTTTGCTCTGTTTGTTTGTTAATTATTGCCAATGTGTCAAGTAATTATCTTTATATTTTCTCATTATTTGGTTGGGTCTAATTATGTTGTTGTCCTTTACCTCTCTCTACATCTCTCTCTACCTACCTCTCGCTATCACTTCATTGGCATGGGAAACATATGTTAACATTTTATTTTTATTTTTTTACCTTTATTTAACTAGGCAACTAGGCAACTTTTCAATGACGGCCTAGGAACAGTGGATTAACTGCCTGTTCAGGGGCAGAACGACAGATTTGTACCTTGTCAGCTCGGGGGTTTGAACTTGCAACCTTTCGGTTACTAGTCCAACACTCTAATCACTAGGCTACCCTGCCGCCCCTACATTGCCAAAGCAAGGGAAGTAGATAATATACAAAAGTGAAATAAACAATAAAATGAACAGTAAACATTCCACTCACAGAAGTTCAAAAAGAATAAAGACATTACAAATGTCGTGTTATGTACAGTTGAAGTCGCACGTTGTGATAAGGTGCGTCTCGGTGAGAGGTGTAGGAGTCAGGCGCAGGAGAGCAGGGATTTCTGAGAAGTGTGTTTAATATAGATATATGTATACATAGTCCACCAATACAAAATTGGCCCAGATGAATATCCAAACTACGCTCTGGAAGGAACGGAAACTCGTGTCAATACATACAATACGGAGGAACAACCACAGTTCCGACACTACATACACTGTACGTAATAGCGAAAACAATAAACAGCATAGAATACTGAACGCAAATGCCCACAAGCTTAATCCTGCACCAATTAAGGCAGGTAACATGTGCTCTATATACACACAGAAATAAAAGCAATAAGAAATAAAAGCAATTGAAACCAGGTGTGAATAGGAACACAGACAAAACAACCAGAAAAGGAAAAAGGGATCGGTGGCAGCTAGTAAACCGACGACGCCGAGCGCTGCCTGAACAGGGAGAGGAGTTACCTTCAGTAGAAGTCCTGACAGATGTTTACATACACTTAGGTTAGAGTCATTAAAACTTGTTTTTCAACCACTCCACTAATTTCTTGTTAACAATCTATAATTTTGGCAAGTCGGTTAGGACATCTACTTATAATAATCAGCCAAGACTTCATCTACTACATCCCCCACCCCAGTACCCCCAGCCACATCCCCACTCCCCCAGTAACCCCAGTACCCCCAGCCACATCCCCCACCCCAGTACCCCAGCTACTCCCCCAGTACCCCCAGCCACACTCCTACTCCCCCAGTACCCCCAGCCACACTCCTACTCCCCCAGTAAATCAAAGCAAATCAAATTTTATTTGTCACATACACATGGTTAGCAGATGTTAATGCGAGTGTAGCGAAATGCTTGTGCTTCTAGTTCCGACAATGCAGTGATAACCAACAAGTAATCTAACTAACAATTCCAAAACTACTGTCTTATACACAGTGTAAGGGGATAAAGAATATGTACATAAAGATATATGAATGAGTGATGGTACAGAGCAGCATACAGTAGATGGTATCGAGTACAGTATATACATATGAGATGAGTATGTAGACAAAGTAAACAAAGTGGCATAGTTAAAGTGGCTAGTGATACATGTATTACATAAGGATGCAGTCGATGATGTAGAGTACAGTATATACGTATGCATATGAGATGAATAATGTAGGGTAAGTAACATTATATAAGGTAGCATTGTTTAAAGTGGCTTGTGATATATTTACATCATTTCCCATCAATTCCCATTATTAAAGTGGCTGGAGTTGGGTCAGTGTCAATGACAGTGTGTTGGCAGCACCCACTCAATGTTAGTGGTGGCTGTTTAACAGTCTGATGGCCTTGAGATAGAAGCTGTTTTTCAGTCTCTCGGTCCCAGCTTTGATGCACCTGTACTGACCTCGCCTTCTGGATGATAGCGGGGTGAACAGGCAGTGGTTCGGGTGGTTGATGTCCTTGATGATCTTTATGGCCTTCCTGTAACATCGGGTGGTGTAGGTGTCCTGGAGGGCAGGTAGTTTGCCCCCGGTGATGCGTTGTGCAGACCTCACTACCCTCTGGAGAGCCTTACGGTTGAGGGCGGAGCAGTTGCCGTACCAGGCGGTGATACAGCCCGACAGGATGCTCTCGATTGTGCATCTGTAGAAGTTTGTGAGTGCTTTTGGTGACAAGCCGAATTTCTTCAGCCTCCTGAGGTTGAAGAGGCGCTGCTGCGCCTTCTTCACGACGCTGTCAGTGTGAGTGGACCAATTCAGTTTGTCTGTGATGTGTATGCCGAGGAACTTAAAACTTGCTACCCTCTCCACTACTGTTCCATCGATGTGGATACACACTGCTACTCCCCCAGTACCCCCAGCCACATCCCCCATCCCAGTACCCCCAGCCACATCCCCACTCCCCCAGTACCCCCAGCCACATCCCCACTCCCCCAGTACCCCCAGCCACATCCCCCCCCACCCCAGTACCCCAGCTACTCCCCAGTACCCCCAACCACACTCCTACTCCCCCAGTACCCCCAGCCACACTGCTACTCCCTCAGTACCCCCAGCCACACTCCTACTCCCCCAGTACCCCCAGCCACACTGCTACTCCCCACTACCCCCAGCCACATCCCCCATCCCAGTACCCCCAGCCACATCCCCACTCCCCCAGTACCCCCAGCCACATCCCCCACCCCAGTACCCCAGCTACTCCCCCAGTACCCCCAACCACACTCCTACTCCCCCAGTACCCCCAGCCACACTCCTACTCCCCCAGTATCCCCAGCCACACTCCTACTCTCCCAGTACCCCCAGCGACATCCCCCACCCTAGTACTCCCAGCCACATCCCCCACCCCAGTACCCCCAGCTGCACTCCTACTCCCCAGTACCCCCAGCTACACTCCTACTCCCCAGTACCCCCAGCCACACTCCTACTCCCCCAGTACCCCCAGCCACACTCCTACTCCCCCAGTACCCCCAGCCACACTGCTACTCCCCAGTACCCCCAGCCACATCCCCATCCCAGTACCCCAGCCACATCCCCACTCCCCCAGTACCCCCAGCCACATCCCCAACCCCAGTACCCCAGCTACTCCCCCAGTACCCCCAACCACATCCCCCACCCCAGTACCTCAGCTACTCCCCAGTACCCCCAGCTACACTCCTACTCCCCAGTACCCCCAGCCACACTCCTACTCCCCCAGTACCCCCAGCCACACTCCTACTCCCCCAGTACCCCAGCCACACTCCTACTCCCCAGTACCCCCAGCCACACTCCTACTCCCCCAGTACCCCCAGCTACACTCCTACTCCCCCAGTACCCCCAGCTACACCCCTACTCCCCAGTACCCCCAGCCACACCCCTACTCCCCAGTACCCCCAGCCACACCCCTACTCCCCCAGTACCCCCAGCCACACCCTACTCCCCCAGTACCCTAGCCACACCCCTACTCCCCCAGTACCCCCAGCCACACCCCTACTCCCCCAGTACCCCTAGCCACACCCCTACTCCCCCAGTACCCCCAGCCACATCCCTAATCCCCCAGTACCTACAACTGTAAACTGATCTTGGATCAGTGTCTAAGTTCATTCTACTCTCCCTCTGTCCCACCTTGGCTGAGGTGAGGGTGGGTATCAGATGGGCCCGAGAAATTGAATATAGAATTGAACTGTTAACAGCTGATCCAGGGTCAGGTATGATTTCATCCCCCTAATGGTTAAGGTTAGGACTGGGGGTAGATGCTTGGGTCCTAGATCTGTGGTTAGAAGACCCCATGGAGCTCAAGACAATTTGTTTTTCCTGCCCACGTTACGACCGATGATCCTGCCTCTGTCAGAAACGAGCAGAAATGCAGCAGGAGTCCTCCATGGTTTAGTCTGGGTGAACGACGATAGATATATTTGAGAGACTGACTACGTCCCACCTGTTCAGCAGTAGCCTGATTTAATTATGATGATGACCTTGAAGACCCCATAGAGCTCAAGACAATTCGGGAAGGGCATACCACTGCCCTCTGTCTCACAGATACACGTGACCGTTCTAAGATTTGGGAGAAGGGGTGTGTGGTAGAAGTGATTCACTAATGTAGACCTCCTTCCGTTATTTGTTCATTCACTGTCCATCCATTTATTCACTTTTTCATTCAGTCATGTGTTTTCAACTCGAGAGCCCAGTAGTGTTTGTTTAAAAAATGTTGGCACATCCACCATGCTCACTTCTCATTGGACAGACTCACTACTACTGTCCAGTACTGTGATTGGCAGCAGCTCCCTGGTCACTCTGACCAATCGGTGTGGCGCGGGGCCAGTTGGTCCTTTTGATATACCTCCTTTATTGTAGTTTCAGCTTCTGTTTTACTATACATCTATACTGTAATCTCAGCTTCTGTTTTACTATACATCTATACTGTAATCTCAGCTTCTGTTTTACTATACATCTATACTGTAATCTCAGCTTCTGTTTTACTATACATCTATACTGTAATCTCAGCTTCTGTTTTACTATACATCTGAAGTTTCATTTTCATCACCAATGGAACATTCTGTTAGTGAAAAGGTACAATCTGTCAAAATGCTCAGTACTTCTCCTTCGTTGTTTTCTTTCACTTCATCTCTCTTTTCATGCTTGGTCATTCTCCTTTGCTCTCTCTCTTTCCATCCCCTCTTATTTCTGTCTGTTGCTCAGAACATGCAGAATGTCTGTGTAAAATGCCAACTAGGGTAGGCTTTATCTCGCCATGAGTGCATGTACATAATGTATATTTATTTGTTATATGTATTAAGGAGAACCAGAGAATCCTCGCTGCCACATATTTGTTACTTTCACTGTACATTACTGTCTGTCTGTTAGTAGAACACCTCTCTGTCTGTCTGTCTGTCTGTTAGTAGAACACCTCTCTGTCTTTCTCTCTCGGTCTCTGTCTGTCTGTTAGTAGAACACCTCTCTGTCTTTCTCTCTCGGTCTCTGTCTGTCTGTTAGTAGAACACCTCTCTGTCTGTCTGTTAGTAGAACACCTCTCTGTCTTTCTCTCTCAGTCTCTGTCTGTCTGTTAGTAGAACACCTCTCTGTCTTTCTCTCTCGGTCTCTGTCTGTCTGTTAGTAGAACACCTCTCTGTCTTTCTCTCTCAGTCTCTGTCTGTCTGTTAGTAGAACACCTCTCTGTCTTTCTCTCTCAGTCTCTGTCTGTCTGTTAGTAGAACACCTCTCTGTCTTTCTCTCTCGGTCTCTGTCTGTCTGTTAGTAGAACACCTCTCTGTCTTTCTCTCTCGGTCTCTGTCTGTCTGTTAGTAGAACACCTCTCTGTCTTTCTCTCTCGGTCTCTGTCTGTCTGTTAGTAGAACACCTCTCTGTCTTTCTCTCCCGGTCTGTCTGTCTGTCTCTGTCTGTCTGTTAGTAGAACACCTCTCTGTCTTTCTCTCTCGTCTGTCTGTTAGTAGAACACCTGTCTGTCTGTCTGTCTGTTAGTAGAACACCTCTCTGTCTTTCTCTCTCGGTCTCTGTCTGTCTGTTAGTAGAACACCTCTCTGTCTTTCTCTCTCAGTCTCTGTCTGTCTGTTAGTAGAACACCTCTCTGTCTTTCTCTCTCGGTCTCTGTCTGTCTGTTAGTAGAACACCTCTCTGTCTGTCTGTTAGTAGAACACCTCTCTGTCTTTCTCTCCCGGTCTCTGTCTGTCTGTTAGTAGAACACCTCTCTGTCTGTCTGTTAGTAGAACACCTCTCTGTCTTTCTCTCTCGGTCTCTGTCTGTCTGTTAGTAGAACACCTCTCTGTCTTTCTCTCTCAGTCTCTGTCTGTCTGTTAGTAGAACACCTCTCTGTCTTTCTCTCTCAGTCTCTGTCTGTCTGTTAGTAGAACACCTCTCTGTCTTTCTCTCTCAGTCTCTGTCTGTCTGTTAGTAGAACACCTCTCTGTCTTTCTCTCTCGGTCTCTGTCTGTCTGTTAGTAGAACACCTCTCTGTCTTTCTCTCTCGGTCTCTGTCTGTCTGTTAGTAGAACACCTCTCTGTCTTTCTCTCTCAGTCTCTGTCTGTCTGTTAGTAGAACACCTCTCTGTCTTTCTCTCCCGGTCTCTGTCTGTCTGTTAGTCGAACACCTCTCTCTCTGTCTGTCTGTCTGTTAGTAGAACACCTCTCTGTCTTTCTCTCTCGGTCTCTGTCTGTCTGTTAGTAGAACACCTCTCTGTCTTTCTCTCTCAGTCTCTGTCTGTCTGTTAGTAGAACACCTCTCTGTCTTTCTCTCTCGGTCTCTGTCTGTCTGTTAGTAGAACACCTCTCTGTCTTTCTCTCCCGGTCTCTGTCTGTCTGTTAGTAGAACACCTCTCTGTCTTTCTCTCTCGGTCTCTGTCTGTCTGTTTGTAGAACACCTCTCTGTCTTTCTCTCCCGGTCTCTGTCTGTCTGTTAGTAGAACACCTCTCTGTCTTTCTCTCTCAGTCTCTGTCTGTCTGTTAGTAGAACACCTCTCTGTCTTTCTCTCTCTGTCTCTGTCTGTCTGTTAGTAGAACACCTCTCTGTCTTTCTCTCTCGGTCTCTGTCTGTCTGTTAGTAGAACACCTCTCTGTCTTTCTCTCTCGGTCTCTGTCTGTCTGTTAGTAGAACACCTCTCTGTCTTTCTCTCTCTGTCTCTGTCTGTCTGTTAGTAGAACACCTCTCTGTCTTTCTCTCTCGGTCTCTGTCTGTCTGTTAGTAGAACACCTCTCTGTCTTTCTCTCCCGGTCTCTGTCTGTCTGTTAGTAGAACACCTCTCTGTCTTTCTCTCTCAGTCTCTGTCTGTCTGTTAGTTGAACACCTCTCTGTCTTTCTCTCTCTGTCTCTGTCTGTCTGTTAGTAGAACACCTCTCTGTCTTTCTCTCTCGGTCTCTGTCTGTCTGTTAGTAGAACACCTCTCTGTCTTTCTCTCTCGGTCTCTGTCTGTTAGTAGAACACCTCTCTGTCTTTCTCTCTCTGTCTCTGTCTGTCTGTTAGTAGAACACCTCTCTGTCTTTCTCTCTCGGTCTCTGTCTGTCTGTTAGTAGAACACCTCTCTGTCTTTCTCTCCCGGTCTCTGTCTGTCTGTTAGTAGAACACCTCTCTGTCTTTCTCTCCCGGTCTCTGTCTGTCTGTTAGTAGAACACCTCTCTGTCTGTCTGTCTGTTAGTAGAACACCTCTCTGTCTGTCTGTTAGTAGAACACCTCTCTGTCTGTCTGTTAGTAGAACACCTCTCTGTCTGTCTGTTAGTAGAACACCTCTCTGTCTTTCTCTCTCGGTCTCTGTCTGTTAGTAGAACACCTCTCTGTCTTTCTCTCCCGGTCTCTGTCTGTCTGTTAGTCGAACACCTCTCTCTCTGTCTGTCTGTCTGTTAGTAGAACACCTCTCTGTCTGTCTGTTAGTAGAACACCTCTCTGTCTGTCTGTTAGTAGAACACCTCTCTGTCTGTCTGTTAGTAGAACACCTCTCTGTCTTTCTCTCTCGGTCTCTGTCTGTTAGTAGAACACCTCTCTGTCTTTCTCTCCCGGTCTCTGTCTGTCTGTTAGTCGAACACCTCTCTCTCTGTCTGTCTGTCTGTTAGTAGAACACCTCTCTGTCTTTCTCTCTCGGTCTCTGTCTGTCTGTTAGTAGAACACCTCTCTGTCTTTCTCTCTCAGTCTCTGTCTGTCTGTTAGTAGAACACCTCTCTGTCTTTCTCTCTCAGTCTCTGTCTGTCTGTCTGTTAGTAGAACACCTCTCTGTCTTTCTCTCTCAGTCTCTGTCTGTCTGTTAGTAGAACACCTCTCTGTCTTTCTCTCCCGGTCTCTGTCTGTCTGTTAGTAGAACACCTCTCTGTCTTTCTCTCCCGGTCTCTGTCTGTCTGTTAGTAGAACACCTCTCTGTCTTTCTCTCTCGGTCTCTGTCTGTCTGTTAGTAGAACACCTCTCTGTCTTTCTCTCCCGGTCTCTGTCTGTCTGTTACTAGAACACCTCTCTGTCTTTCTCTCCCGGTCTCTGTCTGTCTGTTAGTAGAACACCTCTCTGTCTTTCTCTCTCGGTCTCTGTCTGTCTGTTAGTAGAACACCTCTCTGTCTTTCTCTCTCAGTCTCTGTCTGTCTGTTAGTAGAACACCTCTCTGTCTTTCTCTCTCGGTCTCTGTCTGTCTGTTAGTAGAACACCTCTCTGTCTTTCTCTCCCGGTCTCTGTCTGTCTGTTAGTAGAACACCTCTCTGTCTTTCTCTCTCGGTCTCTGTCTGTCTGTTTGTAGAACACCTCTCTGTCTTTCTCTCCCGGTCTCTGTCTGTCTGTTAGTAGAACACCTCTCTGTCTTTCTCTCTCAGTCTCTGTCTGTCTGTTAGTAGAACACCTCTCTGTCTTTCTCTCTCTGTCTCTGTCTGTCTGTTAGTAGAACACCTCTCTGTCTTTCTCTCTCGGTCTCTGTCTGTCTGTTAGTAGAACACCTCTCTGTCTTTCTCTCTCGGTCTCTGTCTGTTAGTAGAACACCTCTCTGTCTTTCTCTCTCTGTCTCTGTCTGTCTGTTAGTAGAACACCTCTCTGTCTTTCTCTCTCGGTCTCTGTCTGTCTGTTAGTAGAACACCTCTCTGTCTTTCTCTCCCGGTCTCTGTCTGTCTGTTAGTAGAACACCTCTCTGTCTTTCTCTCTGTTAGTAGAACAGTCTCTGTCTGTCTGTTAGTTGAACACCTCTCTGTCTTTCTCTCTCTCCGTCTCTGTCTGTCTGTTAGTAGAACACCTCTCTGTCTTTCTCTCTCGGTCTCTGTCTGTCTGTTAGTAGAACACCTCTCTGTCTTTCTCTCTCGGTCTCTGTCTGTTAGTAGAACACCTCTCTGTCTTTCTCTCTCTGTCTCTGTCTGTCTGTTAGTAGAACACCTCTCTGTCTTTCTCTCTCGGTCTCTGTCTGTCTGTTAGTAGAACACCTCTCTGTCTTTCTCTCCCTCTGGTCTCTGTCTGTCTGTTAGTAGAACACTCTCTGTCTTTCTCTCCCGGTCTCTGTCTGTCTGTTAGTAGAACACCTCTCTGTCTTTCTGTCTGTTAGTAGAACACCTCTCTGTCTCTGTCTGTCTGTTGTTAGTAGAACACCTCTCTGTCTGTCTGTTAGTAGAACACCTCTCTGTCTGTCTGTCTGTTAGTAGAACACCTCTCTGTCTTTCTCTCTCGGTCTCTGTCTGTTGTTAGTAGAACACCTCTCTGTCTTTCTCTCTCGGTCTCTGTCTGTCTGTTAGTAGAACACCTCTCTCTTTCTCTCTCGGTCTCTGTCTGTCTGTTAGTAGAACACCTCTCTGTCTTTCTCTCTCTGGTCTCTGTCTGTCTGTTAGTAGAACACCTCTCTGTCTTTCTCTCTCGGTCTCTGTCTGTCTGTTAGTAGAACACCTCTCTGTCTTTCTCTCTCCGTCTCTGTCTGTCTGTTAGTAGAACACCTCTCTGTCTTTCTCTCTCAGTCTCTGTCTGTCTGTTAGTAGAACACCTCTCTGTCTTTCTCTCTGTCGGTCTCTGTCTGTCTGTTAGTAGAACACCTCTCTGTCTTTCTCTCCGGTCTCTGTCTGTCTGTTAGTAGAACACCTCTCTTTCTCTCTTTCTGTCTGTTAGTAGAACACCTCTCTGTCTCTCTGTCTGTCTGTTAGTAGAACACCTCTCTGTCTTTCTCTCCCGGTCTCTGTCTGTCTGTTAGTAGAACACCTCTCTGTCTTTCTCTCCCGGTCTCTGTCTGTCTGTTAGTAGAACACCTCTGTCTTTCTCTCTCGGTCTCTGTCTGTCTGTTAGTAGAACACCTCTCTGTCTTTCTCTCTCGGTCTCTGTCTGTCTGTTAGTAGAACACCTCTCTGTCTTTCTCTCTCGGTCTCTGTCTGTCTGTTAGTAGAACACCTCTCTGTCTTTCTCTCTCGGTCTCTGTCTGTCTGTTAGTAGAACACCTCTCTGTCTGTCTGTCTGTTAGTAGAACACCTCTCTGTCTTTCTGTCTGTCTGTTAGTAGAACACCTCTCTGTCTTTCTCTCCCGGTCTCTGTCTGTCTGTTAGTAGAACACCTCTCTGTCTTTCTCTCTCGGTCTCTGTCTGTCTGTTAGTAGAACACCTCTCTGTCTTTCTCTCTCGGTCTCTGTCTGTCTGTTAGTAGAACACCTCTCTGTCTTTCTCTCTCGGTCTCTGTCTGTCTGTTAGTAGAACACCTCTCTGTCTTTCTCTCTCTGTCTCTGTCTGTCTGTTAGTAGAACACCTCTCTGTCTTTCTCTCTCGGTCTCTGTCTGTCTGTTAGTAGAACACCTCTCTGTCTTTCTCTCTCTGTCTCTGTCTGTCTGTTAGTAGAACACCTCTCTGTCTTTCTCTCCCGGTCTCTGTCTGTCTGTTAGTAGAACACCTCTCTGTCTTTCTCTCTCAGTCTCTGTCTGTCTGTTAGTAGAACACCTCTCTGTCTTTCTCTCTCGTCTCTGTCTGTCTGTTAGTAGAACACCTCTCTGTCTTTCTCTCTCGGTCTCTGTCTGTCTGTTAGTAGAACACCTCTCTGTCTTTCTCTCTCGGTCTCTGTCTGTTAGTAGAACACCTCTCTGTCTTTCTCTCTCTGTCTCTGTCTGTCTGTTAGTAGAACACCTCTCTGTCTTTCTCTCTCGGTCTCTGTCTGTCTGTTAGTAGAACACCTCTCTGTCTTTCTCTCCCGGTCTCTGTCTGTCTGTTAGTAGAACACCTCTCTGTCTTTCTCTCTCAGTCTCTGTCTGTCTGTTAGTAGAACACCTCTCTGTCTTTCTCTCTCTGTCTCTGTCTGTCTGTTAGTAGAACACCTCTCTGTCTTTCTCTCTCGGTCTCTGTCTGTCTGTTAGTAGAACACCTCTCTGTCTTTCTCTCTCGGTCTCTGTCTGTTAGTAGAACACCTCTCTGTCTTTCTCTCTCTGTCTGTCTGTTAGTAGAACACCTCTCTGTCTTTCTCTCTCGGTCTCTGTCTGTCTGTTAGTAGAACACCTCTCTGTCTTTCTCTCCCGGTCTCTGTCTGTCTGTTAGTAGAACACCTCTCTGTCTTTCTCTCTCTGTCTCTGTCTGTCTGTTAGTAGAACACCTCTCTGTCTTTCTCTCTCGGTCTCTGTCTGTCTGTTAGTAGAACACCTCTCTGTCTTTCTCTCTCGGTCTCTGTCTGTCTGTTAGTAGAACACCTCTCTGTCTTTCTCTCTCGGTCTCTGTCTGTCTGTTAGTAGAACACCTCTCTGTCTTTCTCTCTCGGTCTCTGTCTGTCTGTTAGTAGAACACCTCTCTGTCTTTCTCTCTCTGTCTGTCTGTTAGTAGAACACCTCTCTGTCTTTCTCTCTCAGTCTCTGTCTGTCTGTTAGTAGAACACCTCTCTGTCTTTCTCTCTCTGTCTCTGTCTGTCTGTTAGTAGAACACCTCTCTGTCTTTCTCTCTCGGTCTCTGTCTGTCTGTTAGTAGAACACCTCTCTGTCTTTCTCTCTCGGTCTCTGTCTGTCTAGTAGAACACCTCTCTGTCTTTCTCTCCCGGTCTCTGTCTGTCTGTTAGTAGAACACCTCTCTGTCTTTCTCTCTCGGTCTCTGTCTGTCTGTTAGTAGAACACCTCTCTGTCTTTCTCTCTCGTCTTTCTGTCTGTTAGTAGAACACCTCTCTGTCTTTCTCTCTGTCTCTGTCTGTCTGTTAGTAGAACACCTCTCTGTCTTTCTCTCTCTGTCTCTGTCTGTCTGTTAGTAGAACACCTCTCTGTCTTTCTCTCACCTCGGTCTCTGTCTGTCTGTTAGTAGAACACCTCTCTGTCTTTCTGTTAGTAGAACTCTCTGGTCTCTGTCTGTCTGTTAGTAGAACACCTCTCTGTCTTTCTCTCTCGGTCTCTGTCTGTCTGTTAGTAGAACACCTCTCTGTCTTTCTCTCTCGTCTTTCTCTGTTAGTAGAACACCTCTCTGTCTCTCTGTCTGTCTGTTAGTAGAACACCTCTCTGTCTTTCTCTCTCGGTCTCTGTCTGTCTGTTAGTAGAACACCTCTCTGTCTTTCTCTCTCGGTCTCTGTCTGTCTGTTAGTAGAACACCTCTCTGTCTTTCTCTCTCTGTCTCTGTCTGTCTGTTAGTAGAACACCTCTCTGTCTTTCTCTCTCGGTCTCTGTCTGTCTGTTAGTAGAACACCTCTCTGTCTTTCTCTCCCGGTCTCTGTCTGTCTGTTAGTAGAACACCTCTCTGTCTTTCTCTCTCAGTCTCTGTCTGTCTGTTAGTAGAACACCTCTCTGTCTTTCTCTCTCTGTCTCTGTCTGTCTGTTAGTAGAACACCTCTCTGTCTTTCTCTCTCGGTCTCTGTCTGTCTGTTAGTAGAACACCTCTCTGTCTTTCTCTCTCTGTCTGTCTGTTAGTAGAACACCTCTCTGTCTTTCTCTCTCGGTCTCTGTCTGTCTGTTAGTAGAACACCTCTCTGTCTTTCTCTCTCGGTCTCTGTCTGTCTGTTAGTAGAACACCTCTCTGTCTTTCTCTCCCGGTCTCTGTCTGTCTGTTAGTAGAACACCTCTCTGTCTTTCTCTCTCTGTCTCTGTCTGTCTGTTAGTAGAACACCTCTCTGTCTTTCTCTCTCGGTCTCTGTCTGTCTGTTAGTAGAACACCTCTCTGTCTTTCTCTCTCGGTCTCTGTCTGTTAGTTGAACACCTCTCTGTCTTTCTCTCTCGGTCTCTGTCTGTCTGTTAGTAGAACACCTCTCTGTCTTTCTCTCCCGGTCTCTGTCTGTCTGTTAGTAGAACACCTCTCTGTCTTTCTCTCCCGGTCTCTGTCTGTCTGTTAGTAGAACACCTCTCTGTCTTTCTGTCTGTTAGTAGAACACCTCTCTGTCTTTCTCTCCCGGTCTCTGTCTGTCTGTTAGTAGAACACCTCTCTGTCTGTCTGTTAGTAGAACACCTCTCTGTCTTTCTCTCTCGGTCTCTGTCTGTTAGTAGAACACCTCTCTGTCTTTCTCTCTCGGTCTCTGTCTGTCTGTTAGTAGAACACCTCTCTGTCTTTCTCTCTCGGTCTCTGTCTGTTAGTAGAACACCTCTCTGTCTTTCTCTCTCGGTCTCTGTCTGTCTGTTAGTAGAACACCTCTGTCTTTCTTTCTCTCTGTCTCTGTCTGTCTGTTAGTAGAACACCTCTCTGTCTTTCTCTCTCTCTCGGTCTCTGTCTGTCTGTTAGTAGAACTCTGTCTGTCTGTTAGTAGAACACCTCTCTGTCTTTCTGTCTCGTAGTCTCTGTCTGTTAGTAGAACACCTCTCTGTCTTTCTCTCTGTCCTGGTCTCTGTCTGTCTGTTAGTAGAACACCTCTCTGTCTTTCTCTCTCGGTCTCTGTCTGTCTGTTAGTAGAACACCTCTCTGTCTTTCTCTCTCGGTCTCTGTCTGTCTGTTAGTAGAACACCTCTCTGTCTTTCTCTCTCGGTCTCTGTCTGTTAGTAGAACACCTCTCTGTCTTTCTCTCTCGGTCTCTGTCTGTCTGTTAGTAGAACACCTCTCTGTCTTTCTCTCTCGGTCTCTGTCTGTTAGTAGAACACCTCTCTGTCTTTCTCTCTCGGTCTCTGTCTGTCTGTTAGTAGAACACCTCTCTGTCTTTCTCTCTCGGTCTCTGTCTGTCTGTTAGTAGAACACCTCTCTGTCTTCTCTCTCCACCTCTCTGTCTTTCTGTCTGTCTGTTAGTAGAACACTCTGTCTCTGTCTTTGTCTGTCTGTTAGTAGAACACCTCTCTGTCTTTCTCTCCCGGTCTCTGTCTGTCTGTTAGTAGAACACCTCTCTGTCTGTCTGTCTGTCTGTTAGTAGAACACCTCTCTGTCTTTCTCTCTCGGTCTCTGTCTGTCTGTTAGTAGAACACCTCTCTGTCTTTCTCTCTCGGTCTCTGTCTGTCTGTTAGTAGAACACCTCTCTGTCTTTCTCTCTCGGTCTCTGTCTGTCTGTTAGTAGAACACCTCTCTGTCTTTCTCTCTCGGTCTCTGTCTGTCTGTTAGTAGAACACCTCTCTGTCTTTCTCTCTCGGTCTCTGTCTGTCTGTTAGTAGAACACCTCTCTGTCTTTCTCTCTCGGTCTCTGTCTGTCTGTTAGTAGAACACCTCTCTGTCTTTCTCTCTCGGTCTCTGTCTGTCTGTTAGTAGAACACCTCTCTGTCTTTCTCTCCCGGTCTCTGTCTGTCTGTTAGTAGAACACCTCTCTGTCTGTCTGTTAGTAGAACACCTCTCTGTCTTTCTCTCTCGGTCTCTGTCTGTCTGTTAGTAGAACACCTCTCTGTCTTTCTCTCTCGGTCTCTGTCTGTCTGTTAGTAGAACACCTCTCTGTCTTTCTCTCTCGGTCTCTGTCTGTCTGTTAGTAGAACACCTCTCTGTCTTTCTCTCTCGGTCTCTGTCTGTCTGTTAGTAGAACACCTCTCTGTCTTTCTCTCTCGGTCTCTGTCTGTCTGTTAGTAGAACACCTCTCTGTCTTTCTCTCTCGGTCTCTGTCTGTCTGTTAGTAGAACACCTCTCTGTCTTTCTCTCTCGGTCTCTGTCTGTCTGTTAGTAGAACACCTCTCTGTCTTTCTCTCCTCTCCCGGTCTCTGTCTGTCTGTTAGTAGAACACCTCTCTGTCTTTCTCTCTTTCTCTCTCGGTCTCTGTCTGTCTGTTAGTAGAACACCTCTGTCTTTCTCTCTCTCGTCTCTGTCTGTCTGTTAGTAGAACACCTCTCTGTCTTTCTCTCCCGGTCTCTGTCTGTCTGTTAGTAGAACACCTCTCTGTCTGTCTGTTAGTAGAACACCTCTCTGTCTTTCTCTCTCGGTCTCTGTCTGTCTGTTAGTAGAACACCTCTCTGTCTTTCTCTGTCCCTCTCTGTCTGTTAGTAGAACACCTCTCTGTCTTTCTCTCTCGGTCTCTGTCTGTCTGTTAGTAGAACACCTCTCTGTCTTTCTCTCTCGGTCTCTGTCTGTCTGTTAGTAGAACACCTCTCTGTCTTTCTCTCTGTCTGTTAGTAGAACACCTCTCTGGTCTCTGTCTGTCTGTTAGTAGAACACCTCTCTGTCTTTCTCTCTCGGTCTCTGTCTGTCTGTTAGTAGAACACCTCTCTGTCTTTCTCTCTCTGTCTCTGTCTGTCTGTTAGTAGAACACCTCTCTGTCTTTCTCACCTCTGTCTTTCTCTGTCTGTCTGTTAGTAGAACACCTCTCTGTCTTTCTCTCTCGGTCTCTGTCTGTCTGTTAGTAGAACACCTCTCTGTCTTTCTCTCACGGTCTCTGTCTGTCTGTTAGTAGAACACCTCTCTGTCTTTCTCTCTCGGTCTCTGTCTGTCTGTTAGTAGAACACCTCTCTGTCTTTCTCTCCCGGTCTCTGTCTGTCTGTTAGTAGAACACCTCTCTGTCTTTCTCTCTCAGTCTCTGTCTGTCTGTTAGTAGAACACCTCTCTGTCTTTCTCTCCCGGTCTCTGTCTGTCTGTTAGTAGAACACCTCTCTGTCTTTCTCTCTGGTCTGTTAGTAGAACACCTCTGTCTCTGTCTTTCTCTGTTAGTAGAACACCTCTCTGGTCTCTGTCTGTCTGTTAGTAGAACACCTCTCTGTCTTTCTCTCTCGGTCTCTGTCTGTCTGTTAGTAGAACACCTCTGTCTGTCTTTCTCTCACCTCTCTGGTCTCTGTCTGTCTGTTAGTAGAACACCTCTCTGTCTTTCTCTCTCGGTCTCTGTCTGTCTGTTAGTAGAACACCTCTGTCTTTCTCTCTCGTCTCTGTCTGTTAGTAGAACACCTCTCTGTCTTTCTCTCTCGGTCTCTGTCTGTCTGTTAGTAGAACACCTCTCTGTCTTTCTCTCTCGGTCTCTGTCTGTCTGTTAGTAGAACACCTCTGTCTTTCTCTCCCGGTCTCTGTCTGTCTGTTACTAGAACACCTCTCTGTCTTTCTCTCTCGGTCTCTGTCTGTCTGTTAGTAGAACACCTCTCTGTCTTTCTGTCTGTTAGTAGAACACCTCTCTGTCTTTCTCTCCCTGTCTGGTCTCTGTCTGTCTGTTAGTAGAACACCTCTCTGTCTTTCTCTCTCTGTCTGTCTGTCTGTAGAGAACACCTCTCTGTCTTTCTCTCTCGGTCTCTGTCTGTCTGTTAGTAGAACACCTCTCTGTCTTTCTCTCTCGGTCTCTGTCTGTCTGTTAGTAGAACACCTCTCTGTCTTTCTCTCTCGGTCTCTGTCTGTCTGTTAGTAGAACACCTCTCTGTCTTTCTCTCTCGTCTCTGTCTGTTAGTAGAACACCTCTCTGTCTTTCTCTCTCTGGTCTCTGTCTGTCTGTTAGTAGAACACCTCTCTGTCTTTCTCTCTCGGTCTCTGTCTGTCTGTTAGTAGAACACCTCTCTGTCTTTCTCTCCCGGTCTCTGTCTGTCTGTTAGTAGAACACCTCTCTGTCTTTCTCTCTCAGTCTCTGTCTGTCTGTTAGTAGAACACCTCTCTGTCTTTCTCTCTCTGTCTCTGTCTGTCTGTTAGTAGAACACCTCTCTGTCTTTCTCTCTCGGTCTCTGTCTGTCTGTTAGTAGAACACCTCTCTGTCTTTCTCTCTCGGTCTCTGTCTGTTAGTAGAACACCTCTCTGTCTTTCTCTCCCGGTCTCTGTCTGTCTGTTAGTAGAACACCTCTCTGTCTTTCTCTCTCGGTCTCTGTCTGTCTGTTAGTAGAACACCTCTCTGTCTTTCTCTCCCGGTCTCTGTCTGTCTGTTAGTAGAACACCTCTCTGTCTTTCTCTCTCTGTCTCTGTCTGTCTGTTAGTAGAACACCTCTCTGTCTTTCTCTCTCGGTCTCTGTCTGTCTGTTAGTAGAACACCTCTCTGTCTTTCTCTCTCGGTCTCTGTCTGTCTGTTAGTAGAACACCTCTCTGTCTTTCTCTCTCGGTCTCTGTCTGTCTGTTAGTAGAACACCTCTCTGTCTTTCTCTCCCTGTCTCTGTCTGTCTGTTAGTAGAACACCTCTCTGTCTTTCTCTCTCGGTCTCTGTCTGTCTGTTAGTAGAACACCTCTCTGTCTTTCTGTCTGTTAGTAGAACACCTCTCTGTCTTTCTCTCCCGGTCTCTGTCTGTCTGTTAGTAGAACACCTCTCTGTCTGTCTGTTAGTAGAACACCTCTCTGTCTTTCTCTCTCGGTCTCTGTCTGTCTGTTAGTAGAACACCTCTCTGTCTTTCTCTCTCGGTCTCTGTCTGTCTGTTAGTAGAACACCTCTCTGTCTTTCTCTCTCGGTCTCTGTCTGTCTGTTAGTAGAACACCTCTCTGTCTTTCTCTCTCGGTCTCTGTCTGTCTGTTAGTAGAACACCTCTCTGTCTTTCTCTCCCGGTCTCTGTCTGTCTGTTAGTAGAACACCTCTCTGTCTTTCTCTCCCGGTCTCTGTCTGTCTGTTAGTAGAACACCTCTCTGTCTTTCTCTCTCGGTCTCTGTCTGTCTGTTAGTAGAACACCTCTCTGTCTTTCTGTCTGTTAGTAGAACACCTCTCTGTCTGTCTGTCTGTTAGTAGAACACCTCTCTGTCTGTCTGTTAGTAGAACACCTCTCTGTCTGTCTGTTAGTAGAACACCTCTCTGTCTTTCTCTCTCGGTCTCTGTCTGTCTGTTAGTAGAACACCTCTCTGTCTTTCTCTGTCGTCTCTGTCTGTCTGTTAGTAGAACACCTCTCTGTCTTTCTCTCTCGGTCTCTGTCTGTCTGTTAGTAGAACACCTCTCTGTCTTTCTCTCTCGGTCTCTGTCTGTTAGTAGAACACCTCTCTGTCTTTCTCTCTCGGTCTCTGTCTGTCTGTTAGTAGAACACCTCTCTGTCTTTCTCTCTCGGTCTCTGTCTGTTAGTAGAACACCTCTCTGTCTTTCTCTCTCTGTCTCTGTCTGTCTGTTAGTAGAACACCTCTCTGTCTTTCTCTCTCTCTGTCTGTCTGTTAGTAGAACACCTCTCTGTCTTTCTCTCTCTGTCTGTCTGTCTGTTAGTAGAACACCTCTCTGTCTTTCTCTCCCGGTCTCTGTCTGTCTGTTAGTAGAACACCTCTCTGTCTTTCTCTCTCGGTCTCTGTCTGTCTGTTAGTAGAACACCTCTCTGTCTTTCTCTCCCGGTCTCTGTCTGTCTGTTAGTAGAACACCTCTCTGTCTTTCTCTCTGTCGGTCTCTGTCTGTCTGTTAGTCTGTCTGTCTGTTAGTAGAACACCTCTCTGTCTTTCTCTCCCGGTCTCTGTCTGTCTGTTAGTAGAACACCTCTCTGTCTTTCTCTCGGTCTCTGTCTGTCTGTTAGTAGAACACCTCTCTGTCTGTCTGTCTGTCTAGTAGAACACCTCTCTGTCTTTCTCTCTCCGGTCTCTGTCTGTCTGTTAGTAGAACACCTCTCTGTCTTTCTCTCTCCTCTCTGTCTCTGTCTGTCTGTTAGTAGAACACCTCTCTGTCTTTCTCTCTCGGTCTCTGTCTGTCTGTTAGTAGAACACCTCTCTGTCTTTCTCTCTCGGTCTCTGTCTGTCTGTTAGTAGAACACCTCTCTGTCTTTCTCTCTCGTCTGTCTCTGTCTGTCTGTTAGTAGAACACCTCTCTGTCTTTCTGTCTCTCTGTCTCTGTCTGTCTGTTAGTAGAACACCTCTCTGTCTTTCTCTCTCGGTCTCTGTCTGTCTGTTAGTAGAACACCTCTCTGTCTTTCTCTCACCGGTCTCTGTCTGTCTGTTAGTAGAACACCTCTCTGTCTTTCTCTCTCGGTCTCTGTCTGTCTGTTAGTAGAACACCTCTCTGTCTTTCTCTCTCTGTCTCTGTCTGTCTGTTAGTAGAACACCTCTCTGTCTTTCTCTCTCGGTCTCTGTCTGTCTGTTAGTAGAACACCTCTCTGTCTTTCTCTCTGTCTCTCTCTGGTCTCTGTCTGTCTGTTAGTAGAACACCTCTCTGTCTTTCTCTCCCGGTCTCTGTCTGTCTGTTAGTAGAACACCTCTCTGTCTTTCTCTCTCGGTCTCTGTCTGTCTGTTAGTAGAACACCTCTCTGTCTTTCTCTCCCGGTCTCTGTCTGTCTGTTAGTAGAACACCTCTCTGTCTTTCTCTCTCGGTCTCTGTCTGTCTGTTAGTAGAACACCTCTCTGTCTTTCTCTCTCGGTCTCTGTCTGTCTGTTAGTAGAACACCTCTCTGTCTTTCTCTCTCGGTCTCTGTCTGTTAGTAGAACACCTCTCTGTCTTTCTCTCTCGGTCTCTGTCTGTCTGTTAGTAGAACACCTCTCTGTCTTTCTCTCCCGGTCTCTGTCTGTCTGTTAGTAGAACACCTCTCTGTCTTTCTCTCTCGGTCTCTGTCTGTCTGTTAGTAGAACACCTCTCTGTCTTTCTGTCTGTTAGTAGAACACCTCTCTGTCTTTCTCTCCCGGTCTCTGTCTGTCTGTTAGTAGAACACCTCTCTGTCTGTCTGTTAGTAGAACACCTCTCTGTCTTTCTCTCTCGGTCTCTGTCTGTCTGTTAGTAGAACACCTCTCTGTCTTTCTCTCTCGGTCTCTGTCTGTTAGTAGAACACCTCTCTGTCTTTCTCTCTCGGTCTCTGTCTGTCTGTTAGTAGAACACCTCTCTGTCTTTCTCTCCCGGTCTCTGTCTGTCTGTTAGTAGAACACCTCTCTGTCTGTCTGTTAGTAGAACACCTCTCTGTCTTTCTCTCTCGGTCTCTGTCTGTCTGTTAGTAGAACACCTCTCTGTCTTTCTCTCTCGGTCTCTGTCTGTCTGTTAGTAGAACACCTCTCTGTCTTTCTCTCTGTCTGGTCTCTGTCTGTCTGTTAGTAGAACACCTCTCTGTCTTTCTCTCTCGGTCTCTGTCTGTCTGTTAGTAGAACACCTCTCTGTCTTTCTCTCACCTCTCTGTCTCTGTCTGTCTGTTAGTAGAACACCTCTCTGTCTTTCTCTCTCGGGTCTCTGTCTGTCTGTTAGTAGAACACCTCTCTGTCTTTCTCTCTCGGTCTCTGTCTGTCTGTTAGTAGAACACCTCTCTGTCTTTCTCTCCCAGTCTCTGTCTGTCTGTTAGTAGAACACCTCTCTGTCTTTCTCTCTCTGTCTCTGTCTGTCTGTTAGTAGAACACCTCTCTGTATGTCTGTTAGTAGAACACCTCTCTGTCTTTCTCTCTCGGTCTCTGTCTGTCTGTTAGTAGAACACCTCTCTGTCTTTCTCTCTCGGTCTCTGTCTGTCTGTTAGTAGAACACCTCTCTGTCTTTCTCTCTCGGTCTCTGTCTGTCTGTTAGTAGAACACCTCTCTGTCTTTCTCTCTCGGTCTCTGTCTGTCTGTTAGTAGAACACCTCTCTGTCTTTCTCTCTCGGTCTCTGTCTGTCTGTTAGTAGAACACCTCTCTGTCTTTCTCTCTCGGTCTCTGTCTGTCTGTTAGTAGAACACCTCTCTGTCTTTCTCTCTCGGTCTCTGTCTGTCTGTTAGTAGAACACCTCTCTGTCTTTCTCTCTCGGTCTCTGTCTGTCTGTTAGTAGAACACCTCTCTGTCTTTCTCTCCCGGTCTCTGTCTGTCTGTTAGTAGAACACCTCTCTGTCTTTCTCTCTCGGTCTCTGTCTGTCTGTTAGTAGAACACCTCTCTGTCTTTCTCTCCCGGTCTCTGTCTGTCTGTTAGTAGAACACCTCTCTGTCTTTCTCTCCCGGTCTCTGTCTGTCTGTTAGTAGAACACCTCTCTGTCTGTCTGTCTGTTAGTAGAACACCTCTCTGTCTTTCTCTCCCGGTCTCTGTCTGTCTGTTAGTAGAACACCTCTCTGTCTTTCTCTCTCGGTCTCTGTCTGTCTGTTAGTAGAACACCTCTCTGTCTTTCTCTCCCGGTCTCTGTCTGTCTGTTAGTAGAACACCTCTCTGTCTTTCTCTCTCGGTCTCTGTCTGTCTGTTAGTAGAACACCTCTCTGTCTTTCTCTCTCGGTCTCTGTCTGTTAGTTGAACACCTCTCTGTCTTTCTCTCTCGGTCTCTGTCTGTCTGTTAGTAGAACACCTCTCTGTCTTTCTCACCTCTCTGTCTCTGTCTGTTAGTAGAACACCTCTCTGTCTTTCTCTCTCTCGGTCTCTGTCTGTCTGTTAGTAGAACACCTCTCTGTCTTTCTCTCTCGGTCTCTGTCTGTCTGTTAGTAGAACACCTCTCTGTCTTTCTCTCCCGGTCTCTGTCTGTCTGTTAGTAGAACACCTCTCTGTCTTTCTCTCTCTGTCTCTGTCTGTCTGTTAGTAGAACACCTCTCTGTCTTTCTCTCTGTCTGTCTGTTAGTCTCTGTCTGTCTGTTAGTAGAACACCTGTCTGTCTGTTAGTTAGAGACACCTCTCTGTCTTTCTCTCTCGTCTCTCTGTCGGTCTCTGTCTGTCTGTTAGTAGAACACCTCTCTGTCTTTCTCTCTCGGTCTCTGTCTGTCTGTTAGTAGAACACCTCTCTGTCTTTCTCTCCCGGTCTCTGTCTGTCTGTTAGTAGAACACCTCTCTGTCTTTCTCTCTCGGTCTCTGTCTGTCTGTTAGTAGAACACCTCTCTGTCTTTCTCTCTCGGTCTCTGTCTGTCTGTTAGTAGAACACCTCTCTGTCTTTCTCTCTCGGTCTCTGTCTGTCTGTTAGTAGAACACCTCTCTGTCTTTCTCTCTCGGTCTCTGTCTGTCTTTCTCTCTCTGTCTCTGTCTGTCTGTTAGTAGAACACCTCTCTGTCTTTCTCTCTCGGTCTCTGTCTGTCTGTCTGTTAGTAGAACACCTCTCTGTCTTTCTCTCTCGTCTCTGTCTGTCTGTTAGTAGAACACCTCTCTGTCTTTCTCTCCCGGTCTCTGTCTGTCTGTTAGTAGAACACCTCTCTGTCTTTCTCTCTCAGTCTCTGTCTGTCTGTTAGTAGAACACCTCTCTGTCTTTCTCTCTCGGTCTGTCTGTTAGTAGAACACCTCTCTGTCTTTCTCTCCCGGTCTCTGTCTGTCTGTTAGTAGAACACCTCTCTGTCTGTCTGTTAGTAGAACACCTCTCTGTCTTTCTCTCTCGGTCTCTGTCTGTTAGTAGAACACCTCTCTGTCTTTCTCTCTCGGTCTCTGTCTGTCTGTTAGTAGAACACCTCTCTGTCTTTCTCTCTCGGTCTCTGTCTGTTAGTAGAACACCTCTCTGTCTTTCTCTCTCGGTCTCTGTCTGTCTGTTAGTAGAACACCTCTCTGTCTTTCTCTCCCGGTCTCTGTCTGTCTGTTAGTAGAACACCTCTCTGTCTTTCTCTCCCGGTCTCTGTCTGTCTGTTAGTAGAACACCTCTCTGTCTTTCTCTCTCGGTCTCTGTCTGTCTGTTAGTAGAACACCTCTCTGTCTTTCTCTCCCGGTCTCTGTCTGTCTGTTAGTAGAACACCTCTCTGTCTTTCTGTCTGTTAGTAGAACACCTCTCTGTCTTTCTCTCCTGTCTGTCTGTCTGTTAGTAGAACACCTCTGTCTTTCTCTCTCGTCTCTGTCTGTTGTTAGTAGAACACCTCTCTGTCTTTCTCTCTCGGTCTCTGTCTGTCTGTTAGTAGAACACCTCTCTGTCTTTCTCTCTCGGTCTCTGTCTGTCTGTTAGTAGAACACCTCTCTGTCTTTCTCTCTCGGTCTCTGTCTGTCTGTTAGTAGAACACCTCTCTGTCTTTCTCTCTCGTCTCTGTCTGTCTGTTAGAAGACACTCTCTGTCTTTCTCTCTCGGTCTCTGTCTGTCTGTTAGTAGAACACCTCTCTGTCTTTCTCTCTCGGTCTCTGTCTGTCTGTTAGTAGAACACCTCTCTGTCTTTCTCTCTCGGTCTCTGTCTGTCTGTTAGTAGAACACCTCTCTGTCTTTCTCTCTCGGTCTCTGTCTGTCTGTTAGTAGAACACCTCTCTGTCTTTCTCTCCCGGTCTCTGTCTGTCTGTTAGTAGAACACCTCTCTGTCTTTCTCTCTCAGTCTCTGTCTGTCTGTTAGTAGAACACCTCTCTGTCTTTCTCTCCCGGTCTCTGTCTGTCTGTTAGTAGAACACCTCTCTGTCTTTCTCTCTCTGTCTGTCTGTTAGTAGAACACCTCTCTGTCTTTCTCTCTCGGTCTCTGTCTGTCTGTTAGTAGAACACCTCTCTGTCTTTCTCTCCCGGTCTCTGTCTGTCTGTTAGTAGAACACCTCTCTGTCTTTCTCTCTCTGTCTCTGTCTGTCTGTTAGTAGAACACCTCTCTGTCTTTCTCTCTCGGTCTCTGTCTGTCTGTTAGTAGAACACCTCTCTGTCTTTCTCTCACCTGTCTTTCTCTCTCGTCTGTCTGTCTGTTAGTAGAACACCTCTCTGTCTTTCTCTCTCAGTCTCTGTCTGTCTGTCTGTTAGTAGAACACCTCTCTGTCTTTCTCTCTCGGTCTCTGTCTGTCTGTTAGTAGAACACCTCTCTGTCTTTCTCTCTCTGTCTCTGTCTGTCTGTTAGTAGAACACCTCTCTGTCTTTCTCTCTCAGGTCTCTGTCTGTCTGTTAGTAGAACACCTCTGTCTGTCTTTCTCTCCCTGGTCTCTGTCTGTCTGTTAGTAGAACACCTCTCTGTCTTTCTCTCTCTGTCTCTGTCTGTCTGTTAGTAGAACACCTCTCTGTCTTTCTCTCCCGTCTCTGTCTGTCTGTTAGTAGAACACCTCTCTGTCTTTCTCTCTCGGTCTCTGTCTGTCTGTTAGTAGAACACCTCTCTGTCTTTCTCTCTCGGTCTCTGTCTGTCTGTTAGTAGAACACCTCTCTGTCTTTCTCTCTCGGTCTCTGTCTGTCTGTTAGTAGAACACCTCTCTGTCTTTCTCTCTCGTCTCTGTCTGTCTGTTAGTAGAACACCTCTCTGTCTTTCTCTCCCTCTGTCTCTGTCTGTCTGTTAGTAGAACACCTCTCTGTCTTTCTCTCCGGTCTCTGTCTGTCTGTTAGTAGAACACCTCTCTGTCTTTCTGTCTGTTAGTCTCTGTCTGTCTGTTAGTAGAACACCTCTGTCTCTGTCTCTGTCTGTCTGTTAGTAGAACACCTCTCTGTCTGTCTGTTAGTAGAACACCTCTCTGTCTTTCTCTCCCGGTCTCTGTCTGTCTGTTAGTAGAACACCTCTCTGTCTTTCTCTCTCGGTCTCTGTCTGTCTGTTAGTAGAACACCTCTCTGTCTTTCTCTCCCGGTCTCTGTCTGTCTGTTAGTAGAACACCTCTCTGTCTTTCTCTCCCGGTCTCTGTCTGTCTGTTAGTAGAACACCTCTCTGTCTTTCTCTCTCGGTCTCTGTCTGTCTGTTAGTAGAACACCTCTCTGTCTTTCTCTCTCGGTCTCTGTCTGTCTGTTAGTAGAACACCTCTCTGTCTTTCTCTCCCGGTCTCTGTCTGTCTGTTAGTAGAACACCTCTCTGTCTTTCTCTCTCTGTCTCTGTCTGTCTGTTAGTAGAACACCTCTCTGTCTTTCTCTCTCGGTCTCTGTCTGTCTGTTAGTAGAACACCTCTCTGTCTTTCTCTCTCGGTCTCTGTCTGTCTGTTAGTAGAACACCTCTCTGTCTTTCTCTCTCGTCTCTGTCTGTCTGTTAGTAGAACACCTCTCTGTCTTTCTCTCTCGGTCTCTGTCTGTCTGTTAGTAGAACACCTCTCTGTCTTTCTCTCTCTGTCTCTGTCTGTCTGTTAGTAGAACACCTCTCTGTCTTTCTCTCTCGGTCTCTGTCTGTCTGTTAGTAGAACACCTCTCTGTCTTTCTCTCTCTGTCTCTGTCTGTCTGTTAGTAGAACACCTCTCTGTCTTTCTCTCTCGTCTCTGTCTGTCTGTTAGTAGAACACCTCTCTGTCTGTTCACCTCTCTCTTTCTCTCTCTGTCTGTCTGTCTCTCTGTCTGTCTGTTAGTAGAACACCTCTCTGTCTTTCTCTCTCCGGTCTCTGTCTGTCTGTTAGTAGAACACCTCTCTGTCTTTCTCTCCCGGTCTCTGTCTGTCTGTTAGTAGAACACCTCTCTGTCTGTCTGTTAGTAGAACACCTCTCTGTCTTTCTCTCCCGGTCTCTGTCTGTCTGTTAGTAGAACACCTCTCTGTCTTTCTCTCCCGCTCTCTGTCTGTCTGTTAGTAGAACACCTCTGTCTTTCTCTCTCGGTCTCTGTCTGTCTGTTAGTAGAACACCTCTCTGTCTTTCTCTCCCGGTCTCTGTCTGTCTGTTAGTAGAACACCTCTCTGTCTTTCTCTCTCTGTCTGTCTGTTAGTAGAACACCTCTCTGTCTTTCTCTCTCGGTCTCTGTCTGTCTGTTAGTAGAACACCTCTCTGTCTTTCTCTCCCGGTCTCTGTCTGTCTGTTAGTAGAACACCTCTCTGTCTTTCTCTCTCGGTCTCTGTCTGTCTGTTAGTAGAACACCTCTCTGTCTTTCTCTCTCTCTGTCTCTGTCTGTCTGTTAGTAGAACACCTCTCTGTCTTTCTCTCTCGGTCTCTGTCTGTCTGTTAGTAGAACACCTCTCTGTCTTTCTCTCTCGGTCTCTGTCTTTCTCTCCCGTCTGTTGTCTGTTAGAACACCTCTTTCTCTCCCGTCTGTCTGTCTGTTAGTCACCTCTCTGTCTTTCTCTCCCTCTGTCTGTCTGTGGTAGTCTCTTTGGTCTCTGTCTGTCTGTTAGTAGAACACCTCTCTGTCTTTCTCTCCCGGTCTCTGTCTGTCTGTTAGTAGAACACCTCTCTGTCTTTCTCTCTCGGTCTCTGTCTGTCTGTTAGTAGAACACCTCTCTGTCTTTCTCTCACGGTCTCTGTCTGTCTGTTAGTAGAACACCTCTCTGTCTTTCTCTCTCGCTCTCTGTCTGTCTGTCTTGTGAAGACTGTCTGAAATGAAGTGGAGGTTCTCTCTAATCTCAACAGCCTCTGTCTTGTGAAGACATCCTCCATCACACTACTGTCTGAAATCGAGAGGAGGTTCTCTCTAATCTCCACAGCCTCTCTGTCTTTTTGAGATCCTCATCCTGTAACTGTAACCATGGCAGCTGTTTGAATTAAGGTTAGGCCAATGTTGGCTACATGTCGCAATTTTAAATGTAAATGTCCTAAAAATGTATATATTCATATTGAATGATCCATAAAAAAATCTCTACAGGTAGACTGCATAGCTCTGCTAAAGGATTGGCTTATTGATCATCGCAGGGGAAACATGTTGCTCGTTATTGACTAAGGCTAACAGTGTGAATCACAATACCACATGTCCCTCTGTCAGGGCCACAGTCTGCTTCAGCTACAACAATGTCTGACGGGCACTTTAGACGGCACCAGCTTAATAAAACACACAACAACAAAAATAACACTATACCCGAAACAAAATGAATAACCAAGCCATGTTTTTCCCCTCCTGTTTCATTGTAATGATGGAAATAAGGGCATCATTCTGACATTAGTGCTTCTATTTCTCCCTGTGACGCCGGGCGTTATACGAGCCTCTGGTAGAGAGATTGAGAAGAACAATGGAACAACAGGCAGGCAGTCGACCACAGGGCTGAGGCCTGGCATGGCACAGAGCTGTAGTCTCAGGGCCATGGGGAGCACAGACCGGGCAGAGACCTACACAGGCCTGACCCTAAACTTCAACTATAACAATGAGTGACATTAGTATCGCTAACCCTAGGATAATGTTGCACACACCCAACTCTAACCCCAGTTAACCAAACCCCAAGTCTACAGCAACACCCCCAAAAAGTGTAGTGACTATGTGCAGAGGGTAACACTAATATCTCAAAAAGAGCACTTCAGTGTCAGCAACCAGCGCTGTAGTCTCGTTACCACGTGGTGCACCACCGGGGCAGAGACCTGCACAGACCTGGCCCTGAACCTGAACGAACACACATCCAAGCCTACAAGAGTGTATGGACAGAGAATGCCACTCACAACCTAACAGGGAACACTAAAGTGTCAGGCTGTCAGAAAACACCCAGTGCAGTGGATTTGAGCCCGGGTGGTCTTCATGTTGAAGCTATGGTCACTTCAGTGTTAAAGGTGGATTTGAGCCCGGGTGGTCTTCATGTTGAAGCTATGGTCACTTCAGTGTTAAAGGTGGATTTGAGCCCGGGAGGCCTTAAAGGTTGAAGCTATGGTCACTTCAGTGTTAAAGGTGGACTTAAGCCCAGGTGGTCTTCATGTTGAAGCTATGGTCACTTCAGTGTTAAAGGTGGACTTAAGCCCGGGTAGTCTTCATGTTGAAGCTATGGTCACTTCAGTGTTAAAGGTGGATTTGAGCCCGGGTGGTCTTCATGTTGAAGCTATGGTCACTTCAGTGTTAAAGGTGGATTTGAGCCCGGGTGGTCTTCATGTTGAAGCTATGGTCACTTCAGTGTTAAAGGTGGATTTGAGCCCGGGTGGTCTTCATGTTGAAGCTATGGTCACTTCAGTGTTAAAGGTGGATTTGAGCCCGGGTGGTCTTCATGTTGAAGCTATGGTCACTTCAGTGTTAAAGGTTGATTTGAGCCCGGGTGGTCTTCATGTTGAAGCTATGGTCACTTCAGTGTTAAAGGTGGATTTAAGCCCGGGTGGTCTTCATGTTGAAGCTATGGTCACTTCAGTGTTAAAGGTGGATTTGAGCCCGGGTGGTCTTCATGTTGAAGCTATGGTCACTTCAGTGTTAAAGGTGGATTTGAGCCCAGGTGGTCTTCATGTTGAAGGTATGGCCACTTCAGTGTTTAAGGTGGATTTGAGCCCGGGTGGTCTTCATGTTTAAGCTATGGTCACTTCAGTGTTAAAGGTGGATTTGAGCCCGGGTGGTCTTCATGTTGAAGCTATGGTCACTTCAGTGTTAAATGTGGATTTGAGCCCGGGTGGTCTTCATGTTGAAGCTATGGTCACTTCAGTGTTAAAGGTGGATTTGAGCCCGGGTGGTCTTCATGTTGAAGCTATGGTCACTTCAGTGTTAAAGGTTGATTTGAGCCCGGGTGGTCTTCATGTTGAAGCTATGGTCACTTCAGTGTTAAAGGTGGATTTGAGCCCGGGTGGTCTTCATGTTGAAGCTATGGTCACTTCAGTGTTAAAGGTGGATTTGAGCCCGGGTGGTCTTCATATTGAAGCTATGGTCACTTCAGTGTTAAAGGTGGATTTGAGCCCGGGTGGTCTTCATGTTGAAGGTATGGTCACTTCAGTGTTAAAGGTGGATTTGCACGCACGGTTGGGTCGTGGCTAAACCCTACTGGGTCAAAGGAGAAGCTGAAGACAGAGCTGTGCATAGAAACACTGTTTCATGGTGGGTCAAACATAAATGTACTACTTATTCACCTTACTCTTTGATTTGTTATTGAGGTCACCAACATGTCAGACAGTTTAGTCCACTCCAGTCCAGTAGCATCTGCATGTCCTGGCCAGGGGACAGTCTGTCTGTGGTCAGTCTATACCAGTCCAGGCTACACCCTACTGTAGCAGCCCTAACCTTCTAACCTATCTGATTCATATTTGAGTGTTTTAATCCGTCTGTGTTTATGAGCAGGCAGCTGAGCCGGTGGTTTCCTCATTAAGAGGACATGAAAGAGCACTATAAAGGAGCCGTGGTGAGCCCGGCCGCGTGCTGACGTCTGTAGGCTAGAACGGCCTGCCCCAGTCCCAAATGTTACCCTATTCACCTATGGGCCATGGTCAAAAGTAGTGCACTACGTAGGGAATAGGGTGCCATTTGGGAAACAGAACCAGTCTGCACGGCCTCACCCTGCCTCAGCCAGTCAACCAGTGGTGGGACAGGAACAGTGTATTGTGTATTTGTTGCTGTAGTTATTCAGCTGTCTGAGCAGTGGTGTGTATTTGTTAAAAACAAGCCCTGTTTCCAGCCTAGAAGCTAACGTTGGCCCTTCAGTGCTGGATAGGTCAGGATATAAGCAACATGGTACTGTTCCCACCTCACTCTCCATTGAGTGATTCCCACTATTGTTTTGTATGGAGAAAGTTAGAGAAATGCATCCCTATAGAACAAGAAAGGGTTTCCGTTTGACTTATAGCCTTTCCCAGAAACCTGAATACCCAGTGACTCATATGAGCCCTACTAAGTTGTACCATTACATGCCCACTATGTCAGGGCTATCCAGGGCTTGTTGCCCACTATGTCAGGGCTTGTGGCCCACTATGTCAGGGCTATCCAGGGCTTGGAGCCCACTATGTCAGGGCTATCCAGGGCTTGTTGCCCACTATGTCAGGGCTATCCAGGGCTTGTTGCCCACTATGTCAGGGCTTGTGGCCCACTATGTCAGGGCTATAAAGGGCTTGTGGCCCACTATGTCAGGGCTATCCAGGGCTTGTTGCCCACTATGTCAGGGCTTGTGGCCCACTATGTCAGGGCTATCCAGGGCTTGTTGCCCACTATGTCAGGGCTATCCAGGGCTTGTTGCCCTCTATGTCAGGGCTATCCAGGGCTTGTTGCCCTCTATGTCAGGGCTATCCAGGGCTTGTTGCCCACTATGTCAGGGCTTGTTGCCCACTATGTCAGGGCTATCCAGGGCTTGTTGCCCACTATGTCAGGGCTATCCAGGGCTTGTTGCCCTCTATGTCAGGGCTATCCAGGGCTTGTTGCCCTCTATGTCAGGGCTATCCAGGGCTTGTTGCCCTCTATGTCAGGGCTATCCAGGGCTTGTTGCCCTCTATGTCAGGGCTATCCAGGGCTTGTTGCCCTCTATGTCAGGGCTATCCAGGGCTTGTTGCCCACTATGTCAGGGCTTGTGGCCCACTATGTCAGGGCTTGTGGCCCACTATGTCAGGGCTATCCAGGGCTTGTTGCCCACTATGTCAGGGCTATCCAGGGCTTGTTGCCCACTATGTCAGGGCTATCCAGGGCTTGTTGCCTACTATGTCAGGGCCATCCAGGGCTTGTTGCCCACTATGTCAGGGCTATCCAGGGCTTGTGGCCCACTATGTCAGGGCTATCCAGGGCTTATTGCCCACTATGTCAGGGCTATCCAGGGCTTGTGGCCCACTATGTTAGGGCTATCCAGGGCTTGTTGCCCACTATGTCAGGGCTATCCAGGGCTTGTGGCCCACTATTTCAGGGCTGTCCAGGGCTTATTGTCCACCAGGTCAGGGTTATCCAGGACTTGTTGTCCACCAGGTCAGGGTTATCCAGGACTTGTGGCCCACCAGGTCAGGGTTATCCAGGACTTGTTGCCCACCAGGTCAGGGTTATCCAGGACTTGTGGCCCACCAGGTCAGGGTTATCCAGGACTTGTGGCCCACCAGGTCAGGGTTATCCAGGACTTGTTGCCCACCAGGTCAGGGTTATCCAGGACTTGTGGCCCACCAGGTCAGGGTTATCCAGGACTTGTGGCCCACCAGGTCAGGGTTATCCAGGACCTGTGGCCCACCAGGTCAGGGTTATCCAGGACTTGAGGCCAACCAGGTCAGGGTTATCCAGGACTTGTTGCCCACCAGGTCAGGGTTATCCAGGACTTGTGGCCAACCAGGTCAGGGTTATCCAGGACTTGTGGCCAACCAGGTCAGGGTTATCCAGGACTTGTGGCCCACCAGGTCAGGGTTATCCAGGACTTGTGGCCCACCAGGTCAGGGTTATCCAGGACTTGTTACCCACCATGGCAGGGTTATCCAGGACTTGTGGCCCACCAGGTCAGGGTTATCCAGGACTTGTGGCCCACCAGGTCAAGGTTATCCAGGACTTGTGGCCCATCAGGTCAGGGTTATCCAGGACTTGTGGCCCACCAGGTCAGGTTTATCCAGGACTTGTGGCCCACCAGGTCAGGGTTATCCAGGACTTGTGGCCCACCAGGTCGGGGTTATCCAGGACTTGTGGCCCACCAGGTCAGGGTTATCCAGGAGTTGTGGCCCACCAGGTCAGGGTTATCCAGGACTTGTTGCCCACCAGGTCAGGGTTATCCAGGACTTGTGGCCCACCAGGTCAGGGTTATCCAGGACTTGTGACCCACCAGGTCAGGGTTATCCAGGACTTGTGGCCCATCAGGTCAGCGTTATCCAGGACTTGTGGCCCACCATGTCAGGGTTATCCAGGACTTGTGACCCACCAGGTCAGGGTTATCCAGGACTTGTGGCCCATCAGGTCAGGGTTATCCAGGACTTGTGGCCCACCAGGTCAGGGTTATCCAGGACTTGTGGCCCATCAGGTCAGGGTTATCCAGGACTTGTGGCCCACCAGGTCAGGGTTATCCAGGACTTGTGACCCACCAGGTCAGGGTTATCCAGGACTTGTGGCCCATCAGGTCAGGGTTATCCAGGACTTGTGGCCCACCATGTCAGGGTTATCCAGGACTTGTGGCCCACCAGGTCAGGGTTATCCAGGACTTGTGGCCCATCAGGTCAGGGTTATCCAGGACTTGTGGCCCACCATGTCAGGGTTATCCAGGACTTGTGGTCCACCAGGTCAGGGTTATCCAGGACTTGTGGCCCATCAGGTCAGGGTTATCCAGGACTTGTGGCCCACCATGTAAGGGTTATCCAGGACTTGTGGCCCACCAGGTCAGGGTTATCCAGGACTTGTGGCCCACCATGTCAGGGTTATCCAGGACTTGTGGCCCACCAGGTCAGGGTTATCCAGGACTTGTGCCCCATCAGGTCAGGGTTATCCAGGACTTGTGGCCCACCATGTAAGGGTTATCCAGGACTTGTGGCCCATCAGGTCAGAGTTATCCAGGACTTGTGGCCCATCAGGTCAGGGTTATCCAGGACTTGTGGCCCACCAGGTCAGGGATATCCAGGACTTGTGGCCCACCAGGTCAGGGTTATCCAGGACTTGTGGCCCATCAGGTCAGGGTTATCCAGGACTTGAAGACCACCTTGTGAGGGTTATCCAGGACTAACTGCCCCTTCGCCACGTGTCTCTGTTAAAGAGAAGTTGTTAGTACGCTAGATGCTGTGATAAATTCCTGTGGGTAGCAACGTTCATTATTTCTCTGTTAATAACCGTCGGTGGATCCTTCTCCTCCGCGGTTTAACGACTTGCTCTTTAAAGGAGACAGAGTGCCAGGTTCATGAAGAGGGGGAAACGAGTCTCCTACAAAGCTTCCCATGATTCATATCAAACGGCGTTAAGTGGCGCGCGGTAAATTAGTGGCCGTGTGTTAGCAGGAATAATAGTTTACTCGGTGGTGCGTAGCGACTCTCTCTCACTCTCTCTCTCTCTCTCTCTCTCTCTCACACACACACACACACACACACACACACACACACACACACACACACACACACACACACACACACACACACACACACACACACACACACACACACACACACACACACACACACACACACACACACACACACACTGAGAGAGAAACCTAGAAATACAGTCTTAGTGGCTGCGTGACTGGAATGGAGTGACTGCACCCTTTCCTGTCTCTCCATCTCTTTCTCGTCCTCCTCTTTCATTAATCAGTGGGTTTTGATAAACCTAAAATGGAGAGCCTGATGAGAGAGCCTGATGAGAGCCTGATGAGAGCCTGATGAGAGCCTGATGAGAGAGCCTGATGAGAGCCTGATGAGAGTGCCTGACGGGAGCCTGATGAGAGCCTGATGAGAGTGCCTGATGAGAGAGCCTGATGAGAGCCTGATGAGAGCCTGATGAGAGAGCCTGATGAGAGCCTGATGAGAGTGCCTGACGGGAGCCTGATGAGAGCCTGATGAGAGTGCCTGATGAGAGCCTGATGAGAGCCTGATGAGAGCCTGATGAGAGAGCCTGATGAGAGCCTGATGAGAGTGCCTGACGGGAGCCTGATGAGAGCCTGATGAGAGTGCCTGATGAGAGCCTGATGAGAGCCTGATGAGAGCCTGATGAGAGAGCCTGATGAGAGCCTGATGAGAGTGCCTGATGAGAGCCTGATGAGAGCCTGATGAGAGAGCCTGGTGAGAGCCTGATGGGAGCCTGATGAGAGCCTGGTGGAAGCCGGATGGGAGCCTGATGGGAGCCTGATGGAGGCCTGATTGGAGCCTGATGGGAGCCTGATGGGAGCCGGATGGATGCCTGATGGGAGCCTGGTGAGAGCCTGGTGAGAGCCTGGTGAGAGCCTGATGGGAGCCTGGTGAGAGCCTGGTGAGAGCCTGATGGGAGCCTGGTGAGAGCCTGGTGAGAGCCTGATGGGAGCCTGATGGGAGCATGATGAGAGCCTGTTGGAGAGCCTGTTGGAGAACCTGTTGGAGAGCCTGTTGGAGAACCTGTTGGAGAGCCTGTTGGAGAGCCTGGTGAAAGCATGATGAGAGCCTGTTGGAGGTCCTAATTAGAGCATGAAGGAGAGCGTGAAGGAGAGAATGATGGCAGGTAAAACAAAGGGCACTTGTCTAGCACAAATACAGATGCAGGATCTTAATTTGAGCCAGTTTGCTATAAAAAGTAATCCTGCAGCAACAGGAAATGTAATTTATTATGTGGATTGTAATTGATGGACATTTTTTGTAGGTGTTTATACTTTTTTGTTAGAGCAAATCATGTCTGACATTTTAAAGTGCAAAATACAAACTTTAGAGGCCTTTTTAAACCTTGAATACACTACAAGTTTGCCTTTTCTGCTGTGCAGGAAAATTCTCAGCAACAAAAGTGATCAAATTAAGATCTTACATCTGCCCACCTACTACTTTGCATACAGGCAACATATACATATAGCGTAGAACTTCCACACCGTTTTGTTCAGTCATGAAGAGCACTTCACCACTGACAGGAAGCACACAACACAGCCTAATTACACTCCTATACAATCATCATTAGGATATTTATGAAGATGTTCTGAACAGTTATGAGGCATTGACTCCGCTGGTGGGTTATGAGGTCACTACTCAACAACATGAGTACATAACAGTGGTGGGTGGTTTATATGTACCTGTCCCCTCTCATTATGCATTGTGGTACTGTCTTTTTCTCTCTCCCTCGCCCTCTATTTCTCTCTCACTCTCTCGTTCTCTCTGTTAGACTCATTCATCTCTCTCCCTGATGTGGATCTCTTTCCTCTTTCCCCTTTGTGTGTAGTTACTCTCTCTTTCTTTCTCTCCCTATCTCTCCATCTCCCTATCTCTCGTTCTCCATCTCCCTATCTCTCGTTCTCCATCTCCCTATCTCTCGTTCTCCATCTCCCTATCTCTCGTTCTCCATCTCCCTATCTCTCGTTCTCCATCTCCCTATATCTCCTTCTCCATCTCCCTATCTCTCCTTCTCATCTCCCTATCTCTCCATCTCCCTATCTCTCTATCTCTCCATCTCCCTCTCTCGTTCGCCCTATCTCTCGTTTTCCATCTCCCTATATCTCATTCTCCATCTCCCTATCTCTCCTTCTCATCTCCCTATCTCTCCATCTCCCTATCTCTCTTTCTCCCTCTCCCTCTTTCTCTTTCTCACTCCACCTCTCCCTCTCTATCTCAGCTTGCATGTTGTTATTGTACAATCTTTCCCTTTCCTCTATCTACAGCTCTCTCCTTCTCTTGCTCTCTCCCTCCCTCTCCCTCTCTGTCACCTGTGAGTAACGATGGGCCATGAACTCTATTCATCACCCTCTCCTGCACATGCTCAGTAGCTCTTCATTATATTAATTACTCTCAGTGATGATCATCAGTCCTGTCAGAATCCATCACACCCCGGTTCCCACGACGACGAGTACCCGGCTGTGGTCCGCATTGTAAATAATCACCGGTGGGTGCCTGACGGTAACGGGTAACCGGGCTGACGCCTGGCGGTTCCACCGGGCCCCGCAGGTTGGGCTCTAAATACCCAGGAGGCATCACTCCCGCAGAGGCCCATCTGTCTCTGCCACAGCC